>NW_027477161.1:0-93358 GCF_051020955.1 Megalopta genalis
GCTTCAACTGCATGCGAAACCATCGAGTTAGCCTCAACTCCATGCGAAACATATAACTTAGCTTCTAATCAACGCGAAGTAGGAAGTTTAGCTTCAAATCCAAGCGAAAGACATGATTTAGCTCCAAATCAATTCGAAGTAGAAGGCTTAACTTCAAATCCATGCGAATTAAATGGTTTAGCCTTCTAATACATGCGATATATATGATTTAGCTTCAAATGCATGCGAAGCAAACGAGTTAGATTCAAATCCATGCGAAACACCCGATTTAGCTTCAAATAAAAGAGAAGTAGAAGGCTTATTTTCAAATCCATGCGAAACAAGTGGTTCAGCTTCAAATACATGTGATGTGCATGATTTAGCTTCAACAGCGTGCAAAACTAACGAGTTAGCTTCAAATCCATGCGAAACACATGATTTAGCTTCAAATCAATGCGAAGTAGAAGGCTTATCTTCAAATCCATGCGAAACAAATGGTATAGCTTCAAATACTTGTTTGATACATGATTTAGCTTCAATTGCATGCGAATCAAACGAGTTAGCTTGTAATCCAAGCGAAACACATGATTCAGCTTCAAATCAATGCGAAGTAGAAGGCTTATCTTCAAATCCATGCGAATCAAATGGTTGAGCTTCAAATACTTGGGATATACATGATTCAGCTTCAACTGCATGCGAAACAAACGAGTTTGTTACGAATCCAGGCGAAAACACATGATTTAGATTCAATTCAATGCGAAGTTGAAGGCTTATCTTCTCATCCATGCGAAACAAATGGTTTAGCTTCAAATATTGGTGATATTCATGATTTAGCTATAACTGCATGCGAAACAAACGAGTTAGCTTTAAATGCAAGCGAAACACATGATTTAGCTTCAAATCAATGCGAAGTAGAAGGCTGATCTTCGAATCCTTGCGAAACAAATGGTTTAGCTTCAAATACTTGTGATATACATGAATAAGCTTCAACAGCATGCAAAACTACCGAGTTAGCATCAAATCTATGCGAAACATATGTTTTAGCTTGAAATCAATGCGATTTAGAAGACTTATCTTCGAATCCATGCGAAACAAATGGTTTTGCTTCAAATACCTGTGATATACATGATTTATCTTCAACTGCATGCGAAATGAACGAGTTAGCTTCAAATCCATGCGAAACACATGATTTAGATTAAAATCAATGCGAAGTAGAAGGCTTATCTTCAAATCCATGCGAATCAAACGGTTTAGCTTCAAATACTTGTGATATACATGATTTAGATTCAAGTGCGTGCGAAACAAACGAGTTAGCTTCAAATCCAAGCGAAACACATGATTTAGCTTCAAATCAATGCGAAGTAGAAGGATTATCTTCAAATCCATGCAAAACAAATCGTTTAGCTTCAAACACTTGTGATATTCATGATTTAACTTCAACTGCATGTGAAACAAACGAGTTAGCTTAAAATCCAAGCGAAACAAATTATTTAGCCTCAAATCAAAGCGAAGTAGAAGGCGTGGTTTCATATCCATGCGAAACAAATGGTTAAGCTTCAAATGCTTGTGATATTCATGATTTAGCTTCAACATCATGCGAAACAAACAAGTTAGCTTCAAATCCATGCGAAAGACATGATTTAGCATCAAATCAATGCGAAGTAGGAGGCTTATCTTCAAATCCATGCGAAACAATTCGTTTAGCTTCAAATACTTGTGATATACATGATCTAGCTTCAACATCATACGAAACAAACTAGTTAGCTTCAAATCCATGCGAAACACATGATTTAGCATCAAATCAATGCGAAGTAGGAGGCTTGTCTTCAAATCCATGCGAAACAATTCGTTTAGCTTCAAATACTTGTGATATTTATGATTTAACTTCAACTGCATGTGAAACAAACGAGTTAGCTTAAAATCCAAGCGAAACACATTATTTAGCTTCAAACCAATGCGAAGTAGAAGGCTGAGCTTCAAATCCAAGCGACACACTTGATTTATCTTCAAATCAATGCGAACTAGAAGGCTTAGCTTCAAATCCATGCGAATCAAACGGTTTAGCTTCAAATACTTGTGATATACATGATTTAGATTCAAGTACGTGCGAAACAAACGAGTTAGCTTCAAATCCAAGCGAAACACATGATTTAGCTTCAAATCAATGCGAAGTAGAAGGATTATCTTCAAATCCATGCAAAACAAATCGTTTAGCTTCAAACACATGTGATATTCATGATTTAACTTCAACTGCATGTGAAACAAACGAGTTAGCTTAAAATCCAAGCGAAACAAATTATTTAGCCTCAAATCAAAGCGAAGTAGAAGGCGTGGTTTCATATCCATGCGAACCAAATGGTTTAGCTTCAAATGCTTGTGATATACATAATTTAGCTTCAACTGCATGCGAAACAAACGAGTTAGCTTCAAATCCATACGGATACACATGATTTAGCTTCAAATCAATGCGAAGTAGAATGCCGAGTTTCAAATCCATGCGAATCAAATGTTTTAGCTTCAAATACTTGTGATATACTTGATTTAGCTTCAACAGCATGCGAAACAAACGAGTTAGCTTCAAAAACCATGCGAAAAACATGATTTAGCTCCAAATCGATGCGAAGTAGAAGGCTTAACTACGAATCCATGCGAAACAAATGGTTTAGCTGCAAATACTTGTGATATACATGATTCAGAATCAACTGCATGCGAAACAAACAAGTTAGCTTCAAATCCGTGCGAAACACATGATTTAGATTCAAATCAATGCGAAGTGGAAGACTGATCTTTGAATCAATGCGAAACAAATGGTTTAGCATAAAATACTCGTGATATACATAATTTAGCTTCAACTGCATGCGAAACAAACGAGTTAGCCTCAAAACCATGCGAAACACATGATTTAGCTTCAAATTCATGCGAATCAATTGGTTTAGCACCAAATACTTGTGATATACATGATATAGCTACAAATGCATGCGAAACAATTGAGGTAGCTTAAAATCCACGCCAAACACATGATTTTGCTTCAAATCAATGCGAAACACATGATTTAGATTCAAATCAAAGCGAAGTAGATGGCTTATATTCATATCCATGCGAAACAGATGGTTCAGTTTCATATACTTGTGATATTCATGATTTAGCTTCAACTGCATGCGAAACAAACGAGTTAGCTTCAAATCCATGCGAAACACATGATTTAGCTTCAAATCAATGCGAAGTAGAAGGCTGATCTTCGAATCTATGCGAAACAAATGGTTTAGCTTTAAACACTTGTGATATACATGATTTAGCTTCAACTGCATGCGAAACAAACGAGTTTGTTTCGAATCCAGGCGAAACACATGATTTAGATTCAATTCAATGCGAAGTTGAAGGCTTAGCATCAAATGCATGCGACACAAATTATTTAGCTTCATATACTTGCGATATAAGCGATATAGCTTCAAATGCAGGCGAAACAAACGAGTGAGCTTCAAATCCAAGCGTAACACATGATTTAACGTCAAATCAACGCGAAGTTGAAGGCTTAGATTCAAATCCATGCGAAACAAATGGTTTAGCTTCAAATAATTCTTTAATACATGATTTAGCTTCAACTGCATGCGAAACAAATGAGCTAGCTTCAAATCCAAGCAAAACAAATTATTTAGCTTCAAATCAATGCGAAGTAGAAGGCGTAGTTTCAAATCCATGCGAAACAAATGGTTTAGCTTCAAATACTTGTGATATACATAATTTAGCTTCAACTGCATGCGAAACAAACGACTTAGCCTCAAAACCATGCGAAACACATGATGTAGCATCAAACCAATGCGAAGAAGAAGGGTGATCTTCGAATCCATGCTAATCAAATGGTTCTGATTCAAATACTTGTGATATACATGATTTTGCTTCAACTGCATGCGAAATAATCGAGTTAGCTTCAAATCCAAGCGAAACACATGATTTGGTTACAAATTCATGCAAAGTATAAGGCGTAGCTTCAAATACATGCGAAACACATGAATTAGATTCAAATCAATGCGAATCACATGATTTAGCTTCAAATCAATGCGAAGTAGAAGGGTTATCTTCGAATCCATGCGAAACAAATGGTTTAGCTTCAAAGACATGTGATATACATGATTTAGCTTCAACTGCATGCGAAACAGACGAGATCGCTTTAAATCCATGCGAAGCACATGATTTAGCTTCAAATCAATGCGAAGTAGAAGTCATATCTTCAAATCCATGCGAAAAAGATCGTTTAGCTTCAAATACTTGTGATATACATGATTTAACTTCAACTGCATGTGATACAAACGAGTTAGCTTAAAATCCAAGCGAAACACGTGATTTAGCTTCAAAACAATGCGAAGTAGAATGCTGAGTTTCAAATCAATGGGAATAAAATGGTTTAGCTTCAAATACTTGTGATATACATGATTTAGCTTCAACATCATGCGAAACAAACGAGTTAGCTTCAAATCCATGCGAAAGACATGATTTAGCATCAAATCAATGCGAAGTAGGAGGCTTATATTCAAATCCATGCGAAACAATTCGTTTAGCTTCAAAGACCTGTGATATACATGATTTAGCTTCAACTGCATGCGAAATAGACGAGATGGCTTTAAATCCATGCGAATCACATGATTTAGCTTCAAATCAATGCGAAGTAGACGGCTAATCTTCAAATCCATGCGAAACAAATGTTTTAGCTTCAAATTCTTGTGATATACATGACTGAGACTCAACTGCATGCGAAACAAACGAGTTAGCTTCAAATCCAAGCGAAACATATGATTTAACTTCAAATCAATGTGAAGTAGGAGGCTTAGCTTCAAATACATGCCAAACGAATGGTTTAGCTTCACATACTTGTGAATATAAGTGATATAGCTTGAAATGCAGGCGAAGCAAATGAGTTAGCCTCCAATCCATGCGAATCACATGATTTAGCTTCAAATCAATGCGAAGTAGACGGCTTATCTTCAAATCCATGCGAAACAAATGGTTTAGCTTCAAATTCTTGTGATATACATGACTGAGATTCAACTGCATGCGAAACAAACGAGTTAGCTTCATATCCAAGCGAAACATATGATTTAACTTCAAATCAACGTGAAGTAGGAGGCTTAGCTTCAAATACATGCGAAACGAATGGTTTAGCTTCAAATACTTGCGAATATAAGTGATATTACTTCTAATGCAGGCGAAACAAACGCGTTAGCTTCAAATCCATGCGAAACACACCATTTAGCTTGAAAACTATGCGAAGTAGGAGTCTTATCTTCGAATCCACGCGAAACAAATGGATTAGCTCCAAATACTTGTGATATACATGATTTATCTTCAACTGCATGCGAAACGAACGACTTGGCTTCAAATCCATGCGAAACACATGATTTAGATTAAAATCAATGCGAAGTAGAAGGCTTATCTTCAAATCCATGCGAATCAAATGGTTGAGCTTCAAATACTTGGGATATACATGATTCAGCTTCAACTGCATTCGTAACAAATGAGTTAGATACAAATCTATGCGAAACACATGATTTATCTTCAAATTCATTCCAAACACATGGTTTAGCCTGATATTCGTGCGAAACAAATGGTTCAGCTTCAAATTCTTGTGATATACATGATTTAGCTTCAACTGCATGTGAAACGAACGTGTTAGCTTCAAATCCATGCGAAACACATGATTTAGCTTCTTATCAATGCGAAGTAGAAGGCTTATCTTCGAATTCCATGCGAAACACATGATTTAGCTTCAAATTAATGCGATGTAGAAGGCTGATCTTCGAATCCACACGAAACAGATGGTTTAGCTTCAAATACTTGTAATATACATGAGTTGGCTTCAACAGCATGCGAAACAAACGTGTTAGCTTCAAATCCATGCGAAAAACATGATTTAGCTTCAATTCAATGCGAAGTAGAAGGCTTATCTTCGAATCCATGCGAAACAAGTGGTTCAGCTTCAAAATACCTGTGATATTCATGATTTAACATCAAATGCAGGCGAAGAAAACGAGTTAGCTTCAAATACATGCGTAATACATGATTTAGCATCAAATTCATTCGAAACACGTGGTTTAGCATAATATTCTTTGCGAAAGAAATGGTTTAGCTTCAAATACTTGTTTGATACATGATTTAGCTTCAATTGCATGCGAAACAAACGAGTTAGCTTGAAATCCAAGCGAAACACATGATTTAGCTTCAAATCAATGCGAAGTAGAAGGCTTATTTTGAAATCCATGCGAATCAAATGGTTTAGCTTCAAATAATTTTGATATACATGATTTAACTTCAACTGCATTGCGAAACAAACTAGTTAGTCTCAAATCCAAGCGAAACACATGATGTAGCTTCAAATCAATGCGAAGTAGAAGGCTTATCTTGAAATCCATGCGAAACAAGTGGTTCAGCTTCAAATACTTGTGATGTGCATGATTTAGTTTCAAATGCATGCGAAACGAACGAGTTAGCTTCAAATCCATGCGAAACACATGATTTAGCTTCAAATACTTGTTTGATACATGATTTGCTAATCAAACTAGTTAGTTTCAAATCCAAGCGAAACACATGATTTAGATTCAAATCAATGCGAAGTAGAAGGCTTATCTTCACATCCAAGCGAAACAAGTGGTTCAGCATCAAATAATTGTGATGTGCATGATTTAGCTTCAAATGCAAGCGAAACGAACGAGTTAGCTTCAAATCCATGCGAAACACATGATTTATCTTCTTATCAATGGGAAGTAGAAGGCTTAGATTCAAATCCATGCGGATCAAATGGTTTAGCTTCAAATCCATGCGAAACACATGACTTACCCTCAAATCAATGCGAAGTAGAATGCTTAGCTTCAAATCCATGCAGAACACATGATTTATCTTCTAATCAATGCGATGAAGAAGGCTTAGCTTCAAATCCATGCGAATCAAATGGTTTAGGTTCAAATACTTGTGATACAAATGATTTATATTCAACTACGTGCCATACACGCGAGTTAGCTTCACACCCAAGGGAAACACATGATTTAACTTCAAATGAATGCGAAGTAGAAGCCTTAGCTTCAAATCAATGCGAAACAAATCATTTAGCTTCAAATACTTGTGATATACACGATTTAGCTTCAAATGCAGGCAAAACAAACGAGTTAGCTTCGAATCCATGCGAAAAACATGATTTACCTTCAAATCAATGCGAAGTATTAGGCTTATCTTCGAATCCATGCGAAACAAATCATTTAGCTTCAAATACTTGTGATATACACGATTTAGCTTCAAATGCAGGCGAAACAAACGTGTTAGCTTCACATCCATGCGAAACACATGATTTAGCTTCAAATTCACTCGAAACACATGGTTTAGCTTAATATTCATGTGAAACAAATGTTACAGCTTGAAATACTTGTGATATACATGATTTAGCTTGAACATCATGTGAAACAAATATGTTAGCTTCAAATTCAAGCGAAACACATAATTCAGCATCAAATCAATGCGAAGTAGAAGGCTTAGCTTCAAATCCATGCGAAACAAAAGGTTCAGCTTCAAATACTTGTGATATACATGATTTAGCTTCAATTGCATGCGAAACAAACGAGTTAGCTTCAAATACAGCGAAACACATGATGCCGCTTCAAATCAGTGCGAAGCAGAAGTCTGATCTTCGAATCCATGCGAAACAAATGGTTTAGCTTCAAATACTTGTGATATACATGAGTTAGCTTCAAATCAATGCGACGCAGAAGGCTGATCTTCAAATCCATTCGAAACAAATGGTTTAGCTTCAAATACTTGTGATATACATGATTTAGTTTCAACTGCATACCAAACAAACGAGTTGGCTTCAAATCCATGCGAAACACACGATTTAGCTTCAAATCAATGCGAAGCAGAAGGCTTAGTTTCAAATCCAAGCGAAACGAATGATTGAGCTTCAAATACTTGTCAATATATGTGATATAGCTTCGACAGCAGGCGAAACAATCGAGTTAGCTTGACATCCATGCGAAATACATGATATAGCTTCAAATCAATTCGAAGTAGAAGGCTTATCTTCAAATCCGTGCGAAACAAATGGTTTAGCTTCGAATACTTGTGATATACATGATATAGCTTCAACAGCATGCGATACAAACGAGTTCGCTTCAAATCCAAGCGAAACTCATGATTTAGCTTCAATTCAATGCGAACTAGAGTGCTTAACTTCAAATCCGTGCGAATCAAATGGTTCAGCTTCAAATACTCGTGATATACATGAGCTAGATTCAACTGCATGCGAAACAAACGAGTTAGCATCAAATCCATGCGAAACACACGATTTTGTTTCAAATCAATGCGAAGAAGAAGGCTTTGCTTTAAATCCACGCGAACCAATTGGGTTAGCATCAAATACTTCTGATACATATGATTTAGTTTCAACTGCATGCAAAACAAACGAGTTGGCTTCAAATCCATGCGAACCACATAATTTAGCTTCAAATCAATGCGAAGTAGAAGGCTTAGCTTTAAATCCATGCGACACAAATAATCTAGTTTCAAATACTTGTGATATACATGATTTAGCTTCAACTGCATGCGAAACAATCGAGTTAGCTTCAAATCCATAGGAAACACATGATTTAGTTTCAAATCAATGCGAAGTAGAAGACTGATCTTTGAATCCATGCGAAACAAATGGTTTAGCTTCAAATACTTGTGATATACATGATTTAGTTTCAACAGCATGCGAAACAAACGAGTTAGCTTCACATCCACGCGAAACACACGATTTAGCTTCAAATCATTGCTAAGAAGAAGGCTTAGCTTCAAATCCGTGCGAATCAAATGGTTAAGCTTCAAATAATTGTGATATGCATGATTTAGCTTCAAATGCATGCGAAACAAACGAGTTAGCTTCAAATACAAGCGAAACACATGATTCAGCTTCAAATCAATACGAAGTAGAAGGCTTAGCTTCAAATCCATGCGAAACAAAAGGTTCAGCTTCAAATACTTGTGATATACATGATTTAGCTTCAATTGCATGCGAAACCAGCGAGTTAGCTTCAAATACAGCGAAACACACGATGCCGCTTCAAATCAGTGCGAAGCAGAAGTCTGATCTTCGAATCCATGCGAAACAAATGGTTTAGCTTCAAATACTTGTGATATACATGATTTAGCTTCAACTGCAGGCGAAACAAACGAGTTATTTTCAAATCCATGCGAAACACATGATTTAGGTTCAAAATCATGCGAAACAAATGGTTCAGCTTCAAATACACGTGACATACAAGATTTAGCTTCAAATGCAGGCGAAACAAATGGTTTAGCTTCAAATACTTGTGATATACATGATTTAGCTTCAAATCAATGCGACGCAGTAGGCTGATCTTCAAATCCATTCGAAACAAATGGTTTAGCTTCAAATACTTGTGATATACATGATTTAGTTTCAACTGCATACCAAACAAACGAGTTAGCTACAAATCGTAGCCGAACACATGATTTAGCATCAAATCAATGCGAAGTAGAAGGCAAAGCTTCTAATCAATGCGAAACAATTGACTGAGCTTCAAATACTTGCGAATATAAGTGATATAGCTTCAAAAGCAGGCAAAACAAACGAGTTAGCTTCAAATCCATGCAAAACACATGATTTAGCTTCAGATCAATGCGAATTAGAATGCATAGCTTCAAATCCATGCGACACAAATGATTTAGCTTCAGATACTTGCGATATGAGTGAAATAGCTTCTAACGCATGCGAAATAAACGAGTTAACCTCAAATCCATTCGAAACACATGGTTTAGATTCAAATCAATTCGAAGTTGAAGGCATAGCTTCACATCAATGCGGATCAATTGGGTTAGCATCAAATACTTGTGATATACATGATTTAGCTTCAACTGCATGCGAAACAAACGAGTTAGCTTCAAATCCATGCGATACACATGATTTAGCTACAAATTCAGTCGAAACACATGGTTTGGATTCATATTCATGCGGATCAAACGGTTCAGCTTCAAATACTTGTGATATACATGATTTAGCTTCAACTGCATGCGAAACAAACGTGTTATCTTCAAATCCATGCGCAACCACATGATTTAGCTTCAAATAAATGCGAAGTAGAAGGCTTAGCTTCAAATCCATGCGAAACGAATGATTGAGCTCCAAATGCTTGCGAATATAACTGATATAGCTTCAAATGCAGACGAAGCAAACGAGTTAGCTTCAAATCCATGCCAAACACATGATATAGCATATAAATACATGAGAAACAAATGATTTATCTCCAGATAATTGCGGTATAAGTGATACCGATTCAAATGCAGGCGAAATAATCGAGATAGCTCCATATCAATGCCAAACACTTGATTTAGCTTTAAATCAATGCGAAGTAGAAGGCTTATCTTCGAATCCATGCGAAACAAATGGTTCAGCTTCAAATACTTGTGATATACATGATTTAGTTTCAACTACATGCGAAACAAACAAGTTAGTTTTAAATCCAAGCGAAACGCATGATTTAGCTTCAAATGAATGCGAAGTAGAAGGATTAGCTTCAAATCCATGCGAAACGAATGATTGACCTTCAAATACTTGCGAATATAAGTGATATAGCTCCAAATGCAGGCGAAAAAAACGAGTTTGCTTCAAATCCATGCGAAATGCATGTTTTAGCTTCAACTCAAAGCGAAGCAGAAGGCTTCGTTTCAAATCCATGCGAATCAAATGGAATAGCTTCAAATAATCGTGATATACACGATTTAGCGTCAACTGCTTGCGAAACAAACGAGTTAGCTACAAATCCATGCGAAACACATGATTTAGCTTCAAAACAATCCGAAGTAGAAGGATTAGCTTCAAATCCATACGAAACGAATGATTGACCTTCAAATACTTGCGAATATAAGTGATATAGCTTCAAATCCATGCGAAACGCATGATTTAGCTTCAAATGAATGCGAAGTTGAAGGATTAGCTTCAAATCCATGCGAAACGAATGATTTATCATCAAATACTTTCGAATAGAAGTAATGTAGCTTCAAATGCAGGCGAAACAAACGAGTGAGCTTCAAATCCAAGCGTAACACATAATTTGACTTCAAATCAATGCAAAGTAGAAGGCTTGCTTCCAATCCATGCCAAACGAATTATTTAGCTTCAAATGCTTGCGAATATAAGTGATATAGATTCAACTGCATGCGAAACAAACGTGTTATCTTCAAATCCATGCGCAACCACATGATTTAGCTTCAAATAAATGCGAAGTAGAAGGCTTAGCTTCAAATCCATGCGAAACGAATGATTGAGCTCCAAATGCTTGCGAATATAAGTGATATAGCTTCAAATGCAGACGAAGCAAACGAGTTAGCTTCAAATCCATGCCAAACACATGATATAGCATATAAATACATGAGAAACAAATGTTTTATCTCCAGATAATTGCGGTATAAGTGATACAGATTCAAATGCAGGCGAAATAATCGAGATAGCTCCATATCAATGCCAAACACTTGATTTAGCTTTAAATCAATGCGAAGTAGAAGGCTTATCTTCGAATCCATGCGAAACAAATGGTTCAGCTTCAAATACTTGTGATATACATGATTTAGTTTCAACTACATGCGAAACAAACAAGTTAGTTTTAAATCCAAGCGAAACGCATGATTTAGCTTCAAATGAATGCGAAGTAGAAGGATTAGCTTCAAATCAATGCGAAACGAATGATTGACCTTCAAATACTTGCGAATATAAGTGATATAGCTCCAAATGCAGGCGAAAAAAACGAGTTTGCTTCAAATCCATGCGAAATGCATGTTTTAGCTTCAACTCAATGCGAAGCAGAAGGCTTCGTTTCAAATCCATGCGAATCAAATGGAATAGCTTCAAATAATCGTGATATACACGATTTAGCGTCAACTGCTTGCGAAACAAACGACTTAGCTACAAATCCATGCGAAACACATGATTTAGCTTCAAAACAATCCGAAGTAGAAGGATTAGCTTCAAATCCATACGAAACGAATGATTGACCTTCAAATACTTGCGAATATATGTGATATAGCTTCAAATCCATGCGAAGCGCATGATTTAGCTTCAAATGAATGCGAAGTTGAAGGATTAGCTTCAAATCCATGCGAAACAAATGTTTTAGCTTCAAATTCTTGTGATATACATGACTGAGACTCAACTGCATGCGAAACAAACGAGTTAGCTTCAAATCCAAGCGAAACATATGATTTAACTTCAAATCAATGTGAAGTAGGAGGCTTAGCTTCAAATACATGCCAAACGAATGGTTTAGCTTCACATACTTGTGAATATAAGTGATATAGCTTGAAATGCAGGCGAAGCAAATGAGTTAGCCTCCAATCCATGCGAATCACATGATTTAGCTTCAAATCAATGCGAAGTAGACGGCTTATCTTCAAATCCATGCGAAACAAATGGTTTAGCTTCAAATTCTTGTGATATACATGACTGAGATTCAACTGCATGCGAAACAAACGAGTTAGCTTCATATCCAAGCGAAACATATGATTTAACTTCAAATCAACGTGAAGTAGGAGGCTTAGCTTCAAATACATGCGAAACGAATGGTTTAGCTTCAAATACTTGCGAATATAAGTGATATTACTTCTAATGCAGGCGAAACAAACGCGTTAGCTTCAAATCCATGCGAAACACACCATTTAGCTTGAAAACTATGCGAAGTAGGAGTCTTATCTTCGAATCCACGCGAAACAAATGGATTAGCTCCAAATACTTGTGATATACATGATTTATCTTCAACTGCATGCGAAACGAACGACTTGGCTTCAAATCCATGCGAAACACATGATTTAGATTAAAATCAATGCGAAGTAGAAGGCTTATCTTCAAATCCATGCGAATCAAATGGTTGAGCTTCAAATACTTGGGATATACATGATTCAGCTTCAACTGCATTCGTAACAAATGAGTTAGATACAAATCTATGCGAAACACATGATTTATCTTCAAATTCATTCCAAACACATGGTTTAGCCTGATATTCGTGCGAAACAAATGGTTCAGCTTCAAATTCTTGTGATATACATGATTTAGCTTCAACTGCATGTGAAACGAACGTGTTAGCTTCAAATCCATGCGAAACACATGATTTAGCTTCTTATCAATGCGAAGTAGAAGGCTTATCTTCGAATTCCATGCGAAACACATGATTTAGCTTCAAATTAATGCGATGTAGAAGGCTGATCTTCGAATCCACACGAAACAGATGGTTTAGCTTCAAATACTTGTAATATACATGAGTTGCCTTCAACAGCATGCGAAACAAACGTGTTAGCTTCAAATCCATGCGAAAAACATGATTTAGCTTCAATTCAATGCGAAGTAGAAGGCTTATCTTCGAATCCATGCGAAACAAGTGGTTCAGCTTCAAATACCTGTGATATTCATGATTTAACATCAAATGCAGGCGAAGAAAACGAGTTAGCTTCAAATACATGCGTAATACATGATTTAGCATCAAATTCATTCGAAACACGTGGTTTAGCATAATATTCTTTGCGAAAGAAATGGTTTAGCTTCAAATACTTGTTTGATACATGATTTAGCTTCAATTGCATGCGAAACAAACGAGTGAGCTTCAAATCCAAGCGTAACACATAATTTGACTTCAAATCAATGCAAAGTAGAAGGCTTGCTTCCAATCCATGCCAAACGAATTATTTAGCTTCAAATGCTTGCGAACATAAGTGATATAGATTCAACTGCATGCGAAACAAACGTGTTATCTTCAAATCCATGCGCAACCACATGATTTAGCTTCAAATAAATGCGAAGTAGAAGGCTTAGCCTCAAATCCATGCGAAACGAATGATTGAGCTCCAAATGCTTGCGAATATAAGTGATATAGCTTCAAATGCAGACGAAGCAAACGAGTTAGCTTCAAATCCATGCCAAACACATGATATAGCATATAAATACATGAGAAACAAATGATTTATCTCCAGATAATTGCGGTATAAGTGATACAGATTCAAATGCAGGCGAAATAATCGAGATAGCTCCATATCAATGCCAAACACTTGATTTAGCTTTAAATCAATGCGAAGTAGAAGGCTTATCTTCGTATCTATGCGAAACAAATGGTTTAGCTGCAAATACTTCTGATATACGTGATTTAGCTTCAACTGCATGCAAAAAAACGAGTTAGCTTCAAATCCATGCGAAACACATGATTTAGCTTCAAATCAATGCGAATCACATGATTTAGCTTCAAATCAATGCGAAGTAGACGGCTAATCTTCAAATCCATGCGAAACAAATGTTTTAGCTTCAAATTCTTGTGATATACATGACTGAGACTCAACTGCATGCGAAACAAACGAGTTAGCTTCAAATCCAAGCGAAACATATGATTTAACTTCAAATCAATGTGAAGTAGGAGGCTTAGCTTCAAATACATGCCAAACGAATGGTTTAGCTTCACATACTTGTGAATATAAGTGATATAGCTTGAAATGCAGGCGAAGCAAATGAGTTAGCCTCCAATCCATGCGAATCACATGATTTAGCTTCAAATCAATGCGAAGTAGACGGCTTATCTTCAAATCCATGCGAAACAAATGGTTTAGCTTCAAATTCTTGTGATATACATGACTGAGATTCAACTGCATGCGAAACAAACGAGTTAGCTTCATATCCAAGCGAAACATATGATTTAACTTCAAATCAACGTGAAGTAGGAGGCTTAGCTTCAAATACATGCGAAACGAATGGTTTAGCTTCAAATACTTGCGAATATAAGTGATATTACTTCTAATGCAGGCGAAACAAACGCGTTAGCTTCAAATCCATGCGAAACACACCATTTAGCTTGAAAACTATGCGAAGTAGGAGTCTTATCTTCGAATCCACGCGAAACAAATGGATTAGCTCCAAATACTTGTGATATACATGATTTATCTTCAACTGCATGCGAAACGAACGACTTGGCTTCAAATCCATGCGAAACACATGATTTAGATTAAAATCAATGCGAAGTAGAAGGCTTATCTTCAAATCCATGCGAATCAAATGGTTGAGCTTCAAATACTTGGGATATACATGATTCAGCTTCAACTGCATTCGTAACAAATGAGTTAGATACAAATCTATGCGAAACACATGATTTATCTTCAAATTCATTCCAAACACATGGTTTAGCCTGATATTCGTGCGAAACAAATGGTTCAGCTTCAAATTCTTGTGATATACATGATTTAGCTTCAACTGCATGTGAAACGAACGTGTTAGCTTCAAATCCATGCGAAACACATGATTTAGCTTCTTATCAATGCGAAGTAGAAGGCTTATCTTCGAATTCCATGCGAAACACATGATTTAGCTTCAAATTAATGCGATGTAGAAGGCTGATCTTCGAATCCACACGAAACAGATGGTTTAGCTTCAAATACTTGTAATATACATGAGTTGGCTTCAACAGCATGCGAAACAAACGTGTTAGCTTCAAATCCATGCGAAAAACATGATTTAGCTTCAATTCAATGCGAAGTAGAAGGCTTATCTTCGAATCCATGCGAAACAAGTGGTTCAGCTTCAAATACCTGTGATATTCATGATTTAACATCAAATGCAGGCGAAGAAAACGAGTTAGCTTCAAATACATGCGTAATACATGATTTAGCATCAAATTCATTCGAAACACGTGGTTTAGCATAATATTCTTTGCGAAAGAAACGGTTTAGCTTCAAATACTTGTTTGATACATGATTTAGCTTCAATTGCATGCGAAACAAACGAGTTAGCTTGAAATCCAAGCGAAACACATGATTTAGCTTCAAATCAATGCGAAGTAGAAGGCTTATTTTGAAATCCATGCGAATCAAATGGTTTAGCTTCAAATAATTTTGATATACATGATTTAACTTCAACTGCATTGCGAAACAAACTAGTTAGTCTCAAATCCAAGCGAAACACATGATGTAGCTTCAAATCAATGCGAAGTAGAAGGCTTATCTTCAAATCCATGCGAAACAAGTGGTTCAGCTTCAAATACTTGTGATGTGCATGATTTAGTTTCAAATGCATGCGAAACGAACGAGTTAGCTTCAAATCCATGCGAAACACATGATTTAGCTTCAAATACTTGTTTGATACATGATTTGCTAATCAAACTAGTTAGTTTCAAATCCAAGCGAAACACATGATTTAGATTCAAATCAATGCGAAGTAGAAGGCTTATCTTCAAATCCAAGCGAAACAAGTGGTTCAGCTTCAAATAATTGTGATGTGCATGATTTAGCTTCAAATGCAAGCGAAACGAACGAGTTAGCTTCAAATCCATGCGAAACACATGATTTATCTTCTTATCAATGGGAAGTAGAAGGCTGATCTTCGAATCCTTGCGAAACAAATGGTTTAGATTCAAATACTTGTGATATACATGATTTAGCTTCAACAGCATGCGAAACAAACGAGTTAGCTTCAAATCCATGCGAAACACATGATTTAGTTTCAAATCAATGCGAAGCAGAATGCTTAGTTTCAAATCCAAGCGAAACGAATGATTGAGCTTCAAATACTTGTCAATATATGTGATATAGCTTTGACGGCAGGCGAAACAATCGAGTTAGATTGACATCCATGCGAAAGACATGATTTAGCTTCAAATAAATGCGAAGTAGAAGCCATAGCTTCAAATCAAAGCGAAATAAATGGTTTAGCATCAAATACTTGTGATATACATGATTAAGCTTCAACTGCATGTGAAACAAACGAGTTAGCTTCAAATCCATGCGGAACACATGATTTAGCTTCTAATCAATGCGAAGAAGAAGGCTTAGCTTCAAATCCATGCGAAACAAATCATTTAGCTTCAAATACTTGTGATATACACGATTTAGCTTCAAATGCAGGCAAAACAAACGGGTTAGCTTCGAATCCATGCGAAACACATGATTTAGCTTCAAATCAATGCGAAGTAGGAGGCTTATCTTCGAATCCATGCGAAACAAATCATTTAGCTTCAAATACTTGTGATATACACGATTTAGCTTCAAATGCAGGCGAAACAAACGTGTTAGCTTCAAATCCTTGCGAAACACATGATTTAGCTTCAAATTCACTCGAAACACATGGTTTAGCTTACTATTCATGTGAAACAAATGTTACAGCTTGAAATACTTGTGATATACATGATTTAGCTTGAACATCATGTGAAATAAATATGTTAGCTTCAAATTCAAGCGAAACACATAATTCAGCATCAAATCAATGCGAAGTAGAAGCCTTAGTATCAAATCCATGCGAAACGTATAATTTAGCTTCAAATACTTGTTTTAAAAATTACTTAGCTTTAACTGCATGCGAAACAAACGAGTTAGCTTCAAATCCAAACGAAACACATGATTTAGCTTCAAATATATGTGAAGTAGAAGCCTTAGCTTCAAATCCTCGTGAAACGAAAGATTTAAATTCACATGCTTGTCAATATAAGTGATACAGCTTCAAATGCAGGCGAAACAAACGAGTCACCTTCAGATCCATGTGAAACACACGATTTAGCTTCAAATCAAAGCGAACTAGAAGGCTTAGTTTCAAATCCAAGCGAAACACATGATTTAGCATCAAATCAATGCGAAGTAGAAGGCTTAGTTTCAAATCCACGCGAAACAAATGGTTTAGCTTCAAATACTTGTGATGTAGATGATTTAGTTGCAACTGCATGCGAATCAAACGAGTTAGCTTCAAATACAAGCGAATCACATGATTCTGCTTCAAATCAATGCGACGTAGAAGGCTTAGATTCAAATCCATGCGGATCAAATGGTTTAGCTTCAAATCCATGCGAAACACATGACTTACCCTCAAATCAATGCGAAGTAGAATGCTTAGCTTCAAATCCATGCAGAACACATGATTTATCTTCTAATCAATGCGATGAAGAAGGCTTAGCTTCAAATCCATGCGAATCAAATGGTTTAGGTTCAAATACTTGTGATACAAATGATTTATATTCAACTACGTGCCATACACGCGAGTTAGCTTCACACCCAAGGGAAACACATGATTTAACTTCAAATGAATGCGAAGTAGACGCCTTAGCTTCAAATCAATGCGAAACAAATCATTTAGCTTCAAATACTTGTGATATACACGATTTAGCTTCAAATGCAGGCAAAACAAACGAGTTAGCTTCGAATCCATGCGAAAAACATGATTTACCTTCAAATCAATGCGAAGTATTAGGCTTATCTTCGAATCCATGCGAAACAAATCATTTAGCTTCAAATACTTGTGATATACACGATTTAGCTTCAAATGCAGGCGAAACAAACGTGTTAGCTTCACATCCATGCGAAACACATGATTTAGCTTCAAATTCACTCGAAACACATGGTTTAGCTTAATATTCATGTGAAACAAATGTTACAGCTTGAAATACTTGTGATATACATGATTTAGCTTGAACATCATGTGAAACAAATATGTTAGCTTCAAATTCAAGCGAAACACATAATTCAGCATCAAATCAATGCGAAGTAGAAGGCTTAGCTTCAAATCCATGCGAAACAAAAGGTTCAGCTTCAAATACTTGTGATATACATGATTTAGCTTCAATTGCATGCGAAACAAACGAGTTAGCTTCAAATACAGCGAAACACATGATGCCGCTTCAAATCAGTGCGAAGCAGAAGTCTGATCTTCGAATCCATGCGAAACAAATGGTTTAGCTTCAAATACTTGTGATATACATGAGTTAGCTTCAAATCAATGCGACGCAGAAGGCTGATCTTCAAATCCATTCGAAACAAATGGTTTAGCTTCAAATACTTGTGATATACATGATTTAGTTTCAACTGCATACCAAACAAACGAGTTGGCTTCAAATCCATGCGAAACACACGATTTAGCTTCAAATCAATGCGAAGCAGAAGGCTTAGTTTCAAATCCAAGCGAAACGAATGATTGAGCTTCAAATACTTGTCAATATATGTGATATAGCTTCGACAGCAGGCGAAACAATCGAGTTAGCTTGACATCCATGCGAAATACATGATATAGCTTCAAATCAATTCGAAGTAGAAGGCTTATCTTCAAATCCGTGCGAAACAAATGGTTTAGCTTCGAATACTTGTGATATACATGATATAGCTTCAACAGCATGCGATACAAACGAGTTCGCTTCAAATCCAAGCGAAACTCATGATTTAGCTTCAATTCAATGCGAACTAGAGTGCTTAACTTCAAATCCGTGCGAATCAAATGGTTCAGCTTCAAATACTCGTGATATACATGAGCTAGATTCAACTGCATGCGAAACAAACGAGTTAGCATCAAATCCATGCGAAACACACGATTTTGTTTCAAATCAATGCGAAGAAGAAGGCTTTGCTTTAAATCCACGCGAACCAATTGGGTTAGCATCAAATACTTCTGATACATATGATTTAGTTTCAACTGCATGCAAAACAAACGAGTTGGCTTCAAATCCATGCGAACCACATAATTTAGCTTCAAATCAATGCGAAGTAGAAGGCTTAGCTTTAAATAAATGCGACACAAATAATCTAGTTTCAAATACTTGTGATATACATGATTTAGCTTCAACTGCATGCGAAACAATCGAGTTAGCTTCAAATCCATAGGAAACACATGATTTAGTTTCAAATCAATGCGAAGTAGAAGACTGATCTTTGAATCCATGCGAAACAAATGGTTTAGCTTCAAATACTTGTGATATACATGATTTAGTTTCAACAGCATGCGAAACAAACGAGTTAGCTTCACATCCACGCGAAACACACGATTTAGCTTCAAATCATTGCTAAGAAGAAGGCTTAGCTTCAAATCCGTGCGAATCAAATGGTTAAGCTTCAAATAATTGTGATATGCATGATTTAGCTTCAAATGCATGCGAAACAAACGAGTTAGCTTCAAATACAAGCGAAACACATGATTCAGCTTCAAATCAATACGAAGTAGAAGGCTTAGCTTCAAATCCATGCGAAACAAAAGGTTCAGCTTCAAATACTTGTGATATACATGATTTAGCTTCAATTGCATGCGAAACCAGCGAGTTAGCTTCAAATACAGCGAAACACACGATGCCGCTTCAAATCAGTGCGAAGCAGAAGTCTGATCTTCGAATCCATGCGAAACAAATGGTTTAGCTTCAAATACTTGTGATATACATGATTTAGCTTCAACTGCAGGCGAAACAAACGAGTTATTTTCAAATCCATGCGAAACACATGATTTAGGTTCAAAATCATGCGAAACAAATGGTTCAGCTTCAAATACACGTGACATACAAGATTTAGCTTCAAATGCAGGCGAAACAAATGGTTTAGCTTCAAATACTTGTGATATACATGATTTAGCTTCAAATCAATGCGACGCAGTAGGCTGATCTTCAAATCCATTCGAAACAAATGGTTTAGCTTCAAATACTTGTGATATACATGATTTAGTTTCAACTGCATACCAAACAAACGAGTTAGCTACAAATCGTAGCCGAACACATGATTTAGCATCAAATCAATGCGAAGTAGAAGGCAAAGCTTCTAATCAATGCGAAACAATTGACTGAGCTTCAAATACTTGCGAATATAAGTGATATAGCTTCAAAAGCAGGCAAAACAAACGAGTTAGCTTCAAATCCATGCAAAACACATGATTTAGCTTCAGATCAATGCGAATTAGAATGCATAGCTTCAAATCCATGCGACACAAATGATTTAGCTTCAGATACTTGCGATATGAGTGAAATAGCTTCTAACGCATGCGAAATAAACGAGTTAACCTCAAATCCATTCGAAACACATGGTTTAGATTCAAATCAATTCGAAGTTGAAGGCATAGCTTCACATCCATGCGGATCAATTGGGTTAGCATCAAATACTTGTGATATACATGATTTAGCTTCAACTGCATGCGAAACAAACGAGTTAGCTTCAAATCCATGCGATACACATGATTTAGCTACAAATTCAGTCGAAACACATGGTTTGGATTCATATTCATGCGGATCAAACGGTTCAGCTTCAAATACTTGTGATATACATGATTTAGCTTCAACTGCATGCGAAACAAACGTGTTATCTTCAAATCCATGCGCAACCACATGATTTAGCTTCAAATAAATGCGAAGTAGAAGGCTTAGCTTCAAATCCATGCGAAACGAATGATTGAGCTCCAAATGCTTGCGAATATAAGTGATATAGCTTCAAATGCAGACGAAGCAAACGAGTTAGCTTCAAATCCATGCCAAACACATGATATAGCATATAAATACATGAGAAACAAATGATTTATCTCCAGATAATTGCGGTATAAGTGATACAGATTCAAATGCAGGCGAAATAATCGAGATAGCTCCAAATCAATGCCAAACACTTGATTTAGCTTTAAATCAATGCGAAGTAGAAGGCTTATCTTCGAATCCATGCGAAACAAATGGTTCAGCTTCAAATACTTGTGATATACATGATTTATCTTCAACTGCATGCGAAACAAACGAGATAGCTTTAAATCCATCCGAAACAGATAATTTAGGTTAAAATCAATGCGAAGTAGAAGGCTTATTTTGAAATCCATGCGAATGAAATGGTTTAGCTTCAAATAATTGTGATATACATGATTTAGCTTCAATTGCATGCGAAACAAACGAGTTAGCTTGAAATCCAAGCGAAACACATGATTTAGCTTCAAATCAATGCGAAGTAGAAGGCTTATCTTCAAATCCATGCGAAACAAGTGGTTCAGCTTCAAATACTTGTGATGTGCATGATTTAGCTTCAAATGCAAGCGAAACGAACGAGTTAGCTTCAAATCTATGCGAAACATATGATTTAGCTTGAAATCAATGCGATTTAGGAGGCTTATCTTCGAATCCATGCGAAACAAGTGGTTTAGCTTCAAATACCTGTGATATACATGATTTATCTTCAACTGCATGCGAAATGAACGAGTTAGCTTCAAATCCATGCGAAACACATAATTTAGATTAAAATCAATGCGAAGTTGAAAGCTTATCTTCAAATCCATGCGAATCAAATGGTTGACGTTCAAATAATTGGGATATACATGATTCAGCTTCAACTGCATGCGTAACAAATGAGTTAACTTCAAATCTATGCGAAACACATGATTTAGCTTCAAATTCATTCCAAACACATGGTTTAGCCTGATATTCGTGCGAAACAAATGGTTCAGTTTCAAATACTTGTGACATACATGATTTAGCTTCAACTGCATGTGAAACGAAAGTGTTAGCTTCAAATTCAAGAGAAACACATGATTCAGTTTCAAATAAAAGCGAAGTAGATGGCATAGCATCAAATCCATGCGAATCAAATGGTTTAGCTTCAAATACTTGTGATGTACATGAATAAGCTTCAACAGCATGCAAAACTAGCGAGTTAGCTTCAAATCCATGCGAATCAAATGGTTTAGCTTGAAATAATTGTGATATACATGATTTAGCGTCAACTGCTTTGCGAAACAAACTACTTAGTTTCAAATCCAATCGAAACACATGATTTAGCTTCAAATCAATGCGAAGTAGAAGGCTTATTTTGAAATCCATGCGATTCAAATGGTTTAGCTTCAAATAATTGTGATGTGCATGATTTAGCTTCAAATGCAAGCGAAACGAACGAGTTAGCTTCAAATCCATGCGAAACACATGATTTAGCTTCAAATCAATGCGAAGTAGAAGCCTTATCTTCAAATCCATGCGAAACAAGTGGTTCAGCTTCAAATACTTGTGATGTGCATGATTTTGCTTCAAATCCATGCGAAACACATGATTTAGCTTCAAATCAATGCGGAGTAGAAGGCTTATCTTCAAATCCATGCGAATCAAATGGTTTAGCTTGAAATACCTGTGATATACATGATTTATCTTCAACTGCTTGCGAAGCAAACGAGATAGCTTTAAATCCATGCGAAACAGATGATTTAGATTAAAATCAATGCGAAGTAGAAGGCTTCTTTTGAAATCCATGCGAATCAAATGGTTTAGCTTCAAATAATTGTGATATACATAATTTAGCTTCAACTGCATGCGATACAAACGAGTTAGCTTCAAATCGATGCGAAACACATGATTTAGCTTTAAATCAATACGAGGTAGAAGGCTGATCTTCGAATCCATGCGAAACAAACGGTTTAGCTTCAAATACTTGTTTGATACATTATTTAGCTTCAATTGCATGCGAAACAAACGAGTTAGCTTGAAATCCAAGCGAAACACATGATTTCGCTTCAAATCAATGCGAAGTAGAAGGCTTATTTTGAAATCCATGCGAATCAAATGGTTTAGCTTGAAATAATTGTGATATACATGATTTAGCTTCAACTGCATGCTAAACGAACGACTTGGCTTCAAATCCATGCGAAACACATGATTTAGATTAAAATCAATGCGAAGTAGAAGGCTCATCTTCAAATCCATGCGAATCAAATGGTTGAGCTTCAAATACTTGGGATATACATGATTCAGCTTCAACTGCATTCGTAACAAATGAGTTAGCTACAAATTTATGCGAAACACATGATTTATTTTCAAATTCTTTCCAAACACATGGTTTAGCCTGATATTCGTGCGAAACAAATGGTTCAGCTTCAAATACTTGTGATATACATGATTTAGCTTCAACTGCATGTGAAACGAACGTGTTAGCTTCAAATTCAAGAGAAACACATGATTCAGTTTTAAATAAAAGCGAAGTAGATGTCATAGCATCAAATCCATGCGAATCAAATGGTTTAGCTTCAAATACTTGTGATATACATGATTTAGCTTCAACTGCATGCGAAACCATCGAGTTAGCCTCAACTCCATGCGAAACATATAACTTAGCTTCTAATCAACGCGAAGTAGGAAGTTTAGCTTCAAATCCAAGCGAAAGACATGATTTAGCTCCAAATCAATGCGAAGTAGAAGGCTTAACTTCAAATCCATGCGAATTAAATGGTTTAGCTTCTAATACATGTGATATATATGATTTAGCTTCAAATGCATGCGAAGCAAACGAGTTAGATTCAAATCCATGCGAAACACCCGATTTAGCTTCAAATAAAAGCGAAGTAGAAGGCTTATCTTCAAATCCATGCGAAACAAGTGGTTCAGCTTCAAATACATGTGATGTGCATGATTTAGCTTCAACAGCGTGCAAAACTAACGAGTTAGCTTCAAATCCATGCGAAACACATGATTTAGCTTCAAATCAATACGAAGTGGAAGGCTTATCTTCAAATCCATGCGAAACAAATGGTTTAGCTTCAAATACTTGTTTGATACAAGATTTAGCTTCAATTGCATGCGAATCAAACGAGTTAGCTTGAAATCCAAGCGAAACACATGATTCAGCTTCAAATCAATGCGAAGTTGAAGGCTTATCTTCGAATCCATGCGAAACAAATGGTTTAGCTTCAAATATTGGTGATATACATGATTTAGCTATAACTGCATGCGAAACAAACGAGTGAGCTTCAAATCCAAGCGTAACACATGATTTAACGTCAAATCAACGCGAAGTTGAAGGCTTAGATTCAAATCCATGCGAAACAAATGGTTTAGCTTCAAATAATTGTTTAGTACATGATTTAACTTCAACTGCATGCGAAACAAATGAGCTAGCTTCAAATCCATGCGAAACACATGATTTAGCTTCAAATCAATGCGATGTAGAAGGCTGATCTTCGAATCCACACGAAACAGATGGTTTAGCTTCAAATTCTTGTAATATACATGATTTGGCTTCAACAGCATGCGAAACAAACGTGTTAGCTTCAAATCCAAGCAAAACAAATTATTTAGCTTCAAATCAATGCGAAGTAGAAGGCGTAGCTTCAAATCCATGCGAAACAAATGGTTCAGCTTCAAATACACGTGACATACAAGATTTAGCTTCAAATGCAGGCGAAACAAATGGTTTAGCTTCAAATACTTGTGATATACATGATTTAGCTTCAAATCAATGCGACGCAGTAGGCTGATCTTCAAATCCATTCGAAACAAATGGTTTAGCTTCAAATACTTGTGATATACATGATTTAGTTTCAACTGCATACCAAACAAACGAGTTAGCTACAAATCGTAGCCGAACACATGATTTAGCATCAAATCAATGCGAAGTAGAAGGCAAAGCTTCTAATCAATGCGAAACAATTGACTGAGCTTCAAATACTTGCGAATATAAGTGATATAGCTTCAAAAGCAGGCAAAACAAACGAGTTAGCTTCAAATCCATGCAAAACACATGATTTAGCTTCAGATCAATGCGAATTAGAATGCATAGCTTCAAATCCATGCGACACAAATGATTTAGCTACAGATACTTGCGATATGAGTGAAATAGCTTCTAACGCATGCGAAATAAACGAGTTAACCTCAAATCCATTCGAAACACATGGTTTAGATTCAAATCAATTCGAAGTTGAAGGCATAGCTTCACATCCATGCGGATCAATTGGGTTAGCATCAAATACTTGTGATATACATGATTTAGCTTCAACTGCATGCGAAACAAACGAGTTAGCTTCAAATCCATGCGATACACATGATTTAGCTACAAATTCAGTCGAAACACATGGTTTGGATTCATATTCATGCGGATCAAACGGTTCAGCTTCAAATACTTGTGATATACATGATTTAGCTTCAACTGCATGCGAAACAAACGTGTTATCTTCAAATCCATGCGCAACCACATGATTTAGCTTCAAATAAATGCGAAGTAGAAGGCTTAGCTTCAAATCCATGCGAAACGAATGATTGAGCTCCAAATGCTTGCGAATATAACTGATATAGCTTCAAATGCAGACGAAGCAAACGAGTTAGCTTCAAATCCATGCCAAACACATGATATAGCATATAAATACATGAGAAACAAATGATTTATCTCCAGATAATTGCGGTATAAGTGATACAGATTCAAATGCAGACGAAATAATCGAGATAGCTCCATATCAATGCCAAACACTTGATTTAGCTTTAAATCAATGCGAAGTAGAAGGCTTATCTTCGAATCCATGCGAAACAAATGGTTCAGCTTCAAATACTTGTGATATACATGATTTAGTTTCAACTACATGCGAAACAAACAAGTTAGTTTTAAATCCAAGCGAAACGCATGATTTAGCTTCAAATGAATGCGAAGTAGAAGGATTAGCTTCAAATCCATGCGAAACGAATGATTGACCTTCAAATACTTGCGAATATAAGTGATATAGCTCCAAATGCAGGCGAAAAAAACGAGTTTGCTTCAAATCCATGCGAAATGCATGTTTTAGCTTCAACTCAATGCGAAGCAGAAGGCTTCGTTTCAAATCCATGCGAATCAAATGGAATAGCTTCAAATAATCGTGATATACACGATTTAGCGTCAACTGCTTGCGAAACAAACGAGTTAGCTACAAATCCATGCGAAACACATGATTTAGCTTCAAAACAATCCGAAGTAGAAGGATTAGCTTCAAATCCATACGAAACGAATGATTGACCTTCAAATACTTGCGAATATAAGTGATATAGCTTCAAATCCATGCGAAACGCATGATTTAGCTTCAAATGAATGCGAAGTTGAAGGATTAGCTTCAAATCCATGCGAAACGAATGATTTATCATCAAATACTTTCGAATAGAAGTAATGTAGCTTCAAATGCAGGCGAAACAAACGAGTGAGCTTCAAATCCAAGCGTAACACATAATTTGACTTCAAATCAATGCAAAGTAGAAGGCTTGCTTCCAATCCATGCCAAACGAATTATTTAGCTTCAAATGCTTGCGAATATAAGTGATATAGATTCAACTGCATGCGAAACAAACGTGTTATCTTCAAATCCATGCGCAACCACATGATTTAGCTTCAAATAAATGCGAAGTAGAAGGCTTAGCTTCAAATCCATGCGAAACGAATGATTGAGCTCCAAATGCTTGCGAATATAAGTGATATAGCTTCAAATGCAGACGAAGCAAACGAGTTAGCTTCAAATCCATGCCAAACACATGATATAGCATATAAATACATGAGAAACAAATGATTTATCTCCAGATAATTGCGGTATAAGTGATACAGATTCAAATGCAGGCGAAATAATCGAGATAGCTCCAAATCAATGCCAAACACTTGATTTAGCTTTAAATCAATGCGAAGTAGAAGGCTTATCTTCGAATCCATGCGAAACAAATGGTTCAGCTTCAAATACTTGTGATATACATGATTTAGTTTCAACTGCAAGCGAAATATACGAGATAGCTTTAAATCCATGCGAAACAGATGATTTAGATTAAAATCAATGCGAAGTAGAAGGCTTATTTTGAAATCCATGCGAATCAAATGGTTTAGCTTCAAATAATTGTGATGTGCAAGATTTAGCTTCAAATGCAAGCGAAACGAACGAGTTAGCTTCAAATCCATGCGAAACACATGATTTAGCTTCTTATCAATGCGAAGTAGAAGGCTGATCTTCGAATCCTTGCGAAACAAATGGTTTAGCTTCAAATACTTGTGATATACATGATTTATCTTCAACTGCATGCGAAACAAACGAGATAGCTTTAAATCCATCCGAAACAGATAATTTAGGTTAAAATCAATGCGAAGTAGAAGGCTTATTTTGAAATCCATGCGAATGAAATGGTTTAGCTTCAAATAATTGTGATATACATGATTTAGCTTCAATTGCATGCGAAACAAACGAGTTAGCTTGAAATCCAAGCGAAACACATGATTTAGCTTCAAATCAATGCGAAGTAGAAGGCTTATCTTCAAATCCATGCGAAACAAGTGGTTCAGCTTCAAATACTTGTGATGTGCATGATTTAGCTTCAAATGCAAGCGAAACGAACGAGTTAGCTTCAAATCTATGCGAAACATATGATTTAGCTTGAAATCAATGCGATTTAGGAGGCTTATCTTCGAATCCATGCGAAACAAGTGGTTTAGCTTCAAATACCTGTGATATACATGATTTATCTTCAACTGCATGCGAAATGAACGAGTTAGCTTCAAATCCATGCGAAACACATAATTTAGATTAAAATCAATGCGAAGTTGAAAGCTTATCTTCAAATCCATGCGAATCAAATGGTTGACGTTCAAATAATTGGGATATACATGATTCAGCTTCAACTGCATGCGTAACAAATGAGTTAACTTCAAATCTATGCGAAACACATGATTTAGCTTCAAATTCATTCCAAACACATGGTTTAGCCTGATATTCGTGCGAAACAAATGGTTCAGTTTCAAATACTTGTGACATACATGATTTAGCTTCAACTGCATGTGAAACGAAAGTGTTAGCTTCAAATTCAAGAGAAACACATGATTCAGTTTCAAATAAAAGCGAAGTAGATGGCATAGCATCAAATCCATGCGAATCAAATGGTTTAGCTTCAAATACTTGTGATGTACATGAATAAGCTTCAACAGCATGCAAAACTAGCTAGTTAGCTTCAAATCCATGCGAATCAAATGGTTTAGCTTGAAATAATTGTGATATACATGATTTAGCGTCAACTGCTTTGCGAAACAAACTACTTAGTTTCAAATCCAATCGAAACACATGATTTAGCTTCAAATCAATGCGAAGTAGAAGGCTTATTTTGAAATCCATGCGATTCAAATGGTTTAGCTTCAAATAATTGTGATGTGCATGATTTAGCTTCAAATGCAAGCGAAACGAACGAGTTAGCTTCAAATCCATGCGAAACACATGATTTAGCTTCAAATCAATGCGAAGTAGAAGGCTTATCTTCAAATCCATGCGAAACAAGTGGTTCAGCTTCAAATACTTGTGATGTGCATGATTTAGCTTCAAATCCATGCGAAACACATGATTTAGCTTCAAATCAATGCGGAGTAGAAGGCTTATCTTCAAATCCATGCGAATCAAATGGTTTAGCTTGAAATACCTGTGATATACATGATTTATCTTCAACTGCTTGCGAAGCAAACGAGATAGCTTTAAATCCATGCGAAACAGATGATTTAGATTAAAATCAATGCGAAGTAGAAGGCTTCTTTTGAAATCCATGCGAATCAAATGGTTTAGCTTCAAATAATTGTGATATACATAATTTAGCTTCAACTGCATGCGATACAAACGAGTTAGCTTCAAATCGATGCGAAACACATGATTTAGCTTTAAATCAATACGAGGTAGAAGGCTGATCTTCGAATCCATGCGAAACAAACGGTTTAGCTTCAAATACTTGTTTGATACATTATTTAGCTTCAATTGCATGCGAAACAAACGAGTTAGCTTGAAATCCAAGCGAAACACATGATTTCGCTTCAAATCAATGCGAAGTAGAAGGCTTATTTTGAAATCCATGCGAATCAAATGGTTTAGCTTGAAATAATTGTGATATACATGATTTAGCTTCAACTGCATGCTAAACGAACGACTTGGCTTCAAATCCATGCGAAACACATGATTTAGATTAAAATCAATGCGAAGTAGAAGGCTCATCTTCAAATCCATGCGAATCAAATGGTTGAGCTTCAAATACTTGGGATATACATGATTCAGCTTCAACTGCATTCGTAACAAATGAGTTAGCTACAAATTTATGCGAAACACATGATTTATTTTCAAATTCTTTCCAAACACATGGTTTAGCCTGATATTCGTGCGAAACAAATGGTTCAGCTTCAAATACTTGTGATATACATGATTTAGCTTCAACTGCATGTGAAACGAACGTGTTAGCTTCAAATTCAAGAGAAACACATGATTCAGTTTTAAATAAAAGCGAAGTAGATGTCATAGCATCAAATCCATGCGAATCAAATGGTTTAGCTTCAAATACTTGTGATATACATGATTTAGCTTCAACTGCATGCGAAACCATCGAGTTAGCCTCAACTCCATGCGAAACATATAACTTAGCTTCTAATCAACGCGAAGTAGGAAGTTTAGCTTCAAATCCAAGCGAAAGACATGATTTAGCTCCAAATCAATGCGAAGTAGAAGGCTTAACTTCAAATCCATGCGAATTAAATGGTTTAGCTTCTAATACATGTGATATATATGATTTAGCTTCAAATGCATGCGAAGCAAACGAGTTAGATTCAAATCCATGCGAAACACCCGATTTAGCTTCAAATAAAAGCGAAGTAGAAGGCTTATCTTCAAATCCATGCGAAACAAGTGGTTCAGCTTCAAATACATGTGATGTGCATGATTTAGCTTCAACAGCGTGCAAAACTAACGAGTTAGCTTCAAATCCATGCGAAACACATGATTTAGCTTCAAATCAATACGAAGTGGAAGCTTATCTTCAAATCCATGCGAAACAAATGGTTTAGCTTCAAATACTTGTTTGATACAAGATTTAGCTTCAATTGCATGCGAATCAAACGAGTTAGCTTGAAATCCAAGCGAAACACATGATTCAGCTTCAAATCAATGCGAAGTTGAAGGCTTATCTTCGAATCCATGCGAAACAAATGGTTTAGCTTCAAATATTGGTGATATACATGATTTAGCTATAACTGCATGCGAAACAAACGAGTGAGCTTCAAATCCAAGCGTAACACATGATTTAACGTCAAATCAACGCGAAGTTGAAGGCTTAGATTCAAATCCATGCGAAACAAATGGTTTAGCTTCAAATAATTGTTTAGTACATGATTTAACTTCAACTGCATGCGAAACAAATGAGCTAGCTTCAAATCCATGCGAAACACATGATTTAGCTTCAAATCAATGCGATGTAGAAGGCTGATCTTCGAATCCACACGAAACAGATGGTTTAGCTTCAAATTCTTGTAATATACATGATTTGGCTTCAACAGCATGCGAAACAAACGTGTTAGCTTCAAATCCAAGCAAAACAAATTATTTAGCTTCAAATCAATGCGAAGTAGAAGGCGTAGCTTCAAATCCATGCGAAACAAATGGTTTAGCTTCGAATACTTGTGATATACATAATTTAGCTTCAACTGCATGCGAAACAAACGACTTAGCCTCAAAACCATGCGAAACACATGATGTAGCATCAAACCAATGCGTAAGAAGAAGGGTGATCTTCGAATCCATGCTAATCAAATGGTTCTGATTCAAATACTTGTGATATACATGATTTTGCTTCAACTGCATGCGAAATAATCGAGTTAGCTTCAAATCCAAGCGAAACACATGATTTGGTTACAAATTCATGCAAAGTATAAGGCGTAGCTTCAAATACATGCGAAACACATGATTTGGATTCAAATTCATGCGAAACACATGGTTTAGCTTAATATTCACGCGACACAAATGCTTCAGCTTCAAATAGTTGTGATATACATAATTTAGCTTCAACAGCATGCGAAAGAAACGAGATAGCTTCAAATCCAAAGGACTCACATGATTCAGCTTCAAATCAATGCGAAGTAGACAGGATTAACTTCGAATCCATGCAAAACAAATGGTTTAGCTTCAAACACTTGTGATATACTTGATTTAGGTTCAACAACTGCGGAACAAACGAGTTAGCATCAAATCCAGCGAAAAATATGATTTAACGTCAAATCGACGTGAACTAGAAGGCTTAGCTTCAAATCCAAACAAAACAAATTATTTAGCTTCAAATCAATGGCAAAGTAGAAGGCGTAGCTTCAAATACATGCGAAACACATGAATTAGATTCCATCAATGCGAAATCACATGATTTAGCTGTCAAATCAATGCGAAGTAGAAGGGTTATCTTCGAATCCATGCGAAACAAATGGTTTAGCTTCAAAGACATGTGATATACATGATTTAGCTTCAACTGCATGCGAAACAGACGAGATCGCTTTAAATCCATGCGAAGCACATGATTTAGCTTCAAATCAATGCGAAGTAGAAGGCTTACCTTCAAATCCATGCGAAACAATCGTTTAGCTTCAAATACTTGTGATGTACATGATTTAGCTTCAACTGCATGCGAAACAAACGAGTTAGCTTCAAATCCATGCTAAATACATGATTTAGCTTCAAATCAATGCGAAGAAGAAGGGTGACCTTCGAATCCATGCGAAACAAATGGTTTAGCTTCAAACACTTGTGATATACATGATTTAACTTCAACTGCAATGTGATACAAACGAGTTAGCTTAAAAATCCAAGCGGAAACACGTGATTTAGCTTCAAATCAATGCGAAGTAGAATGATGAGTTTCAAATCAATGGGAATAAAATGGGTTTAGGTTCAATACTTGTGATATATATGATTTAGCTTCAACATCATGCGAAAACAAACAAGTTAGCTTCAAATCCATGCGAAAGACATGATTTAGCATCAATCAATGCGAAGTAGGAGGCTTATCTTCAAATCCATGCGAAACAATTTGTTTAGCTTCAAATACTTGTGATATACATGATCTAGCTTCAACATCATACGAAACAAACTAGTTAGCTTCAAATCCATGCGAAACACATGATTTAGCATCAAATCAATGCGAAGTAGGAGGCTTGTCTTCAAATCCATGCGAAACAATTCGTTTAGCTTCAAATACTTGTGATATTCATGATTTAACTTCAACTGCATGTGAAACAAACGAGTTAGCTTAAAATCCAAGCGAAACACATTATTTATCTTCAAACCAATGCGAAGTAGAAGGCTGAGCTTCAAATCCAAGCGACACACTTGATTTATCTTCAAATCAATGCGAACTAGAAGGCTTAGCTTCAAATCCATGCGAATCAAACGGTTTAGCTTCAAATACTTGTGATATACATGATTTAGATTCAAGTACGTGCGAAACAAACGAGTTAGCTTCAAATCCAAGCGAAACACATGATTTAGCTTCAAATCAATGCGAAGTAGAAGGATTATCTTCAAATCCATGCAAAACAAATCGTTTAGCTTCAAACACTTGTGATATTCATGATTTAACTTCAACTGCATGTGAAACAAACGAGTTAGCTTCAAATCCATACGGATACACATGATTTAGCTTCAAATCAATGCGAAGTAGAATGCCGAGTTTCAAATCCATGCGAATCAAATGTTTTAGCTTCAAATACTTGTGATATACTTGATTTAGCTTCAACAGCATGCGAAACAAACGAGTTAGCTTCAAAAACCATGCGAAAAACATGATTTAGCTCCAAATCGATGCGAAGTAGAAGGATTAACTACGAATCCATGCGAAACAAATGGTTTAGTTGCAAATACTTGTGATATACATGATTCAGAATCAACTGCATGCGAAACAAACAAGTTAGCTTCAAATCCGTGCGAAACACATGATTTAGATTCAAATCAATGCGAAGTGGAAGACTGATCTTTGAATCAATGCGAAACAAATGGTTTAGCATAAAATACTCGTGATATACATAATTTAGCTTCAACTGCATGCGAAACAAACGAGTTAGCCTCAAAACCATGCGAAACACATGATTTAGCTTCAAATTCATGCGAATCAATTGGTTTAGCTCCAAATACTTGTGATATACATGATATAGCTACAAATGCATGCGAAACAATTGAGGTAGCTTAAAATCCATGCCAAACACATGATTTTGCTTCAAATCAATGCGAAACACATGATTTAGATTCAAATCAAAGCGAAGTAGATGGCTTATATTCATATCCATGCGAAACAGATGGTTCAGTTTCATATACTTTTGATATTCATGATTTAGCTTCAACTGCATGCGAAACAAACGAGTTTGTTTCGAATCCAGGCGAAACACATGATTTAGATTCAATTCAATGCGAAGTTGAAGGCTTAGCATCAAATGCATGCGACACAAATTATTTAGCTTCATATACTTGCGATATAAGCGATATAGCTTCAAATGCAGGCGAAACAAACGAGTGAGCTTCAAATCCAAGCGTAACACATGATTTAACGTCAAATCAACGCGAAGTTGAAGGCTTAGATTCAAATCCATGCGAAACAAATGGTTTAGCTTCAAATAATTGTTTAATACATGATTTAGCTTCAACTGCATGCGAAACAAATGAGCTAGCTTCAAATCCATGCGAAACACATAATTTAGCTTCAAATCAATGCGATGTAGAAGGCTGATCTTCGAATCCACACGAAACAGATGGTTTAGCTTCAAATTCTTGTAATATACATGATTTGGCTTCAACAGCATGCGAAACAAACGTGTTAGCTTCAAATCCAAGCAAAACAAATTATTTAGCTTCAAATCAATGCGAAGTAGAAGGCGTAGTTTCAAATCCATGCGAAACAAATGGTTTAGCTTCAAATACTTGTGATATACATAATTTAGCTTCAACTGCATGCGAAACAAACGACTTAGCCTCAAAACCATGCGAAACACATGATGTAGCATCAAACCAATGCGAAGAAGAAGGGTGATCTTCGAATCCATGCTAATCAAATGGTTCTGATTCAAATACTTGTGATATACATGATTTTGCTTCAACTGCATGCGAAATAATCGAGTTAGCTTCAAATCCAAGCGAAACACATGATTTGGTTACAAATTCATGCAAAGTATAAGGCGTAGCTTCAAATACATGCGAAACACATGAATTAGATTCAAATCAATGCGAATCACATGATTTAGCTTCAAATCAATGCGAAGTAGAAGGGTTATCTTCGAATCCATGCGAAACAAATGGTTTAGCTTCAAAGACATGTGATATACATGATTTAGCTTCAACTGCATGCGAAACAGACGAGATCGCTTTAAATCCATGCGAAGCACATGATTTAGCTTCAAATCAATGCGAAGTAGAAGTCATATCTTCAAATCCATGCGAAACAGATCGTTTAGCTTCAAATACTTGTGATATACATGATTTAACTTCAACTGCATGTGATACAAACGAGTTAGCTTAAAATCCAAGCGAAACACGTGATTTAGCTTCAAAACAATGCGAAGTAGAATGCTGAGTTTCAAATCAATGGGAATAAAATGGTTTAGCTTCAAATACTTGTGATATACATGATTTAGCTTCAACATCATGCGAAACAAACGAGTTAGCTTCAAATCCATGCGAAAGACATGATTTAGCATCAAATCAATGCGAAGTAGGAGGCTTATATTCAAATCCATGCGAAACAATTCGTTTAGCTTCAAAGACCTGTGATATACATGATTTAGCTTCAACTGCATGCGAAACAGACGAGATCGCTTTAAATCCATGCGAATCACATGATTTAGCTTCAAATCAATGCGAAGTAGACGGCTAATCTTCAAATCCATGCGAAACAAATGTTTTAGCTTCAAATTCTTGTGATATACATGTCTGAGACTCAACTGCATGCGAAACAAACGAGTTAGCTTCAAATCCAAGCGAAACATATGATTTAACTTCAAATCAATGTGAAGTAGGAGGCTTAGCTTCAAATACATGCCAAACGAATGGTTTAGCTTCACATACTTGTGAATATAAGTGATATAGCTTGAAATGCAGGCGAAGCAAATGAGTTAGCCTCCAATCCATGCGAATCACATGATTTATCTTCTAATCAATGCGATGAAGTAGGCTTAGCTTCAAATCCATGCGAATCAAATGGTTTAGGTTCAAATACTTGTGATACAAATGATTTATATTCAACTACGTGCTATACACGCGAGTTAGCTTCACACCCAAGGGAAACACATGATTTAACTTCAAATGAATGCGAAGTAGAAGCCTTAGCTTCAAATCAATGCGAAACAAATCATTTAGCTTCAAATACTTGTGATATACACGATTTAGCTTCAAATGCAGGCAAAACAAACGCGTTAGCTTCGAATCCATGCGAAATACATGACTTACCTTCAAATCAATGCGAAGTAGAAGGCTTATCTTCAAATCCATTCGAATCAAATGGTTTAGCTTCAAATACTTGTGATATACATGATTTATCTTCAACTGCGTGCGAATCAAACCAGTTAGCTTCAAATACAGGCGAAACACATGATTCTGCTTCAAATCAATGCGACGTAGAAGGCTTAGCTTCAAATCCATGCGAATCAAATGGTTTAGCTTCAAATCCATGCGAAACACATGACTTACCCTCAAATCAATGCGAAGTAGAATGCTTAGCTTCAAATCCATGCGGATCAAATGGTTTAGCTTCAAATACTTGTGATATACTTGATTTATCTTCAACTGCGTGCGAAACAAACGAGTTACCTTGACATCCATGCGAAACACATGATATAGCTTCAAATCAATGCGAAGTAGAAGGCTTAGTTTCAAATCCAAGCGAAACACATGATTTAGCTTCAAATACCTGTGATATACATGATTTAGCTTCAACTGCATGCGAAAAAATCGAGTTAGCTTCAAATCCAAGCGAAACACATGAGTTAGCCTCAAATCAATGCGACGTAAAAGGCATAGCTTCAAATCCGTGCGAATCAAAAGTTTTAGCTTCAAATACTTGTGATATACATGATTTAGCTTCAACTGCATGCGAATTAAACGAGTTAGCTTCAAATCCATGCGAAATACATGATTCAGCTTCAAATCAATGCGAAGTAGAAGGCTCAGTTTCAAATCCACGCGAAACAAATGGTTTAGCTTCAAATACTTGTGATGTACATGATTTAGCTGCAACTGCATGCGAATCAAACGAGTTAGCTTCAAATCCAAGCGAAACACATGATTCTGCTTCAAATCAATGCGACGTAGAAGGCTTAGCTTCAAATCCATGCGAATCAAATGGTTTAGCTTCAAATCCATGCGATACACATGACTTACCCTCAAATCAATGCGAAGTAGAATGCTTAGCTTCAAATCCATGCGGATCAAATGGTTTAGCTTCAAATACTTGTGATATACTTGATCTATCTTCAACTGCGTGCGAAACAAACGAGTTAACTTCAATTACAAGCGAAACACATTATTCAGCTTCAAATCAATTCGAAGTAGAAGGCTTATCTTAAAATTCATGCGAAACAAATGGTTTAACTTCAAATACTTGTGATATACACGATTCTGCTTCAAATGCATTCGAAACAAACGAATACGCTTCAAATCCATGCGAAACACATGATTTAGCTTCAAATTCATTCGAAACACATGGTTTAGCTTAATATTCATGTGAAACAAATGTTACAGCTTGAAATACTTGTGATATACATGATTGAGCTTTAACTGCATGTGAAACAAATATGTTAGCTTCAAATTCAAGCGAAACACATAATTCAGCATCAAATCAATGCGAAGTAGAAGCCTTAGTATCAAATCCATGCGAAACGTATAGTTTAGCTTCAAATACTTGTTTTATACATTACTTAGCTTTAACTGCATGCGAAACAAACGAGTTAGCTTCAAATCCATGCGAAACACATGATTTAGCTTCAAATAAATGCGAAGTAGAAGCCATAGCTTCAAATCCATGCGAATCAAATGGTTTAGGTTCAAATACTTGTGATACAAATGATTTATATTCAACTACGTGCTATACACGCGAGTTAGCTTCACACCCAAGGGAAACACATGATTTAACTTCAAATGAATGCGAAGTAGAAGCCTTAGCTTCAAATCAATGCGAAACAAATCATTTAGCTTCAAATACTTGTGATATACACGATTTAGCTTCAAATGCAGGCAAAACAAACGCGTTAGCTTCGAATCCATGCGAAATACATGACTTACCTTCAAATCAATGCGAAGTAGAAGGCTTATCTTCAAATCCATTCGAATCAAATGGTTTAGCTTCAAATACTTGTGATATACATGATTTATCTTCAACTGCGTGCGAATCAAACCAGTTAGCTTCAAATACAGGCGAAACACATGATTCTGCTTCAAATCAATGCGACGTAGAAGGCTTAGCTTCAAATCCATGCGAATCAAATGGTTTAGCTTCAAATCCATGCGAAACACATGACTTACCCTCAAATCAATGCGAAGTAGAATGCTTAGCTTCAAATCCATGCGGATCAAATGGTTTAGCTTCAAATACTTGTGATATACTTGATTTATCTTCAACTGCGTGCGAAACAAACGAGTTACCTTGACATCCATGCGAAACACATGATATAGCTTCAAATCAATGCGAAGTAGAAGGCTTAGTTTCAAATCCAAGCGAAACACATGATTTAGCTTCAAATACCTGTGATATACATGATTTAGCTTCAACTGCATGCGAAAAAATCGAGTTAGCTTCAAATCCAAGCGAAACACATGAGTTAGCCTCAAATCAATGCGACGTAAAAGGCATAGCTTCAAATCCGTGCGAATCAAAAGTTTTAGCTTCAAATACTTGTGATATACATGATTTAGCTTCAACTGCATGCGAATTAAACGAGTTAGCTTCAAATCCATGCGAAATACATGATTCAGCTTCAAATCAATGCGAAGTAGAAGGCTCAGTTTCAAATCCACGCGAAACAAATGGTTTAGCTTCAAATACTTGTGATGTACATGATTTAGCTGCAACTGCATGCGAATCAAACGAGTTAGCTTCAAATCCAAGCGAAACACATGATTCTGCTTCAAATCAATGCGACGTAGAAGGCTTAGCTTCAAATCCATGCGAATCAAATGGTTTAGCTTCAAATCCATGCGATACACATGACTTACCCTCAAATCAATGCGAAGTAGAATGCTTAGCTTCAAATCCATGCGGATCAAATGGTTTAGCTTCAAATACTTGTGATATACTTGATCTATCTTCAACTGCGTGCGAAACAAACGAGTTAACTTCAATTACAAGCGAAACACATTATTCAGCTTCAAATCAATTCGAAGTAGAAGGCTTATCTTAAAATTCATGCGAAACAAATGGTTTAACTTCAAATACTTGTGATATACACGATTCTGCTTCAAATGCATTCGAAACAAACGAATACGCTTCAAATCCATGCGAAACACATGATTTAGCTTCAAATTCATTCGAAACACATGGTTTAGCTTAATATTCATGTGAAACAAATGTTACAGCTTGAAATACTTGTGATATACATGATTGAGCTTTAACTGCATGTGAAACAAATATGTTAGCTTCAAATTCAAGCGAAACACATAATTCAGCATCAAATCAATGCGAAGTAGAAGCCTTAGTATCAAATCCATGCGAAACGTATAGTTTAGCTTCAAATACTTGTTTTATACATTACTTAGCTTTAACTGCATGCGAAACAAACGAGTTAGCTTCAAATCCATGCGAAACACATGATTTAGCTTCAAATAAATGCGAAGTAGAAGCCATAGCTTCAAATCCATGCGAATCAAATGGTTTAGGTTCAAATACTTGTGATACAAATGATTTATATTCAACTACGTGCTATACACGCGAGTTAGCTTCACACCCAAGGGAAACACATGATTTAACTTCAAATGAATGCGAAGTAGAAGCCTTAGCTTCAAATCAATGCGAAACAAATCATTTAGCTTCAAATACTTGTGATATACACGATTTAGCTTCAAATGCAGGCAAAACAAACGAGTTAGCTTCGAATCCATGCGAAAAACATGATTTACCTTCAAATCAATGCGAAGTATTAGGCTTATCTTCGAATCCATGCGAAACAAATCATTTAGCTTCAAATACTTGTGATATACACGATTTAGCTTCAAATGCAGGCGAAACAAACGTGTTAGCTTCACATCCATGCGAAACACATGATTTAGCTTCAAATTCACTCGAAACACATGGTTTAGCTTAATATTCATGTGAAACAAATGTTACAGCTTGAAATACTTGTGATATACATGATTTAGCTTCAACTGCAGGCGAAACAAACGAGTTAGCTTCAAATCCATGCGAAACACATGATTTAGCTTCAAATCAATGCGAATTAGAAGGCTTAGCTTCAAATCCATGCGACACAAATGATTAAGCTTCAAATACTTGCGATATAAGTGATATAGCTTCAACTGCATGCGAAAGAAACGCGTTAGCTTCAAATCCATGCGAAACACATGTTTTAGCTTCAAATAAATGCGAAGTAGAAGGGTGATCTTTGAATTCTCGCGAAACAATTGATTTAGCTTCAAATACTTGTTTTATACATGATTTAGCTTCAACTGCATGCGAAACAAACGAGTTATCTTCAAATCCATGCGAAACACATGATTTAGCTTCAATTCAATGCGAAGTAGAAGGCGTATCTTCGAATCCATGCGAAACAAATGGTTTAGATTCAAATACTTGTTTTATACATGATTTAGCTTCAACAGCATGCGAAACAAACGAGTTAGCTTCAAATCCATGCGAAACACACGATTTAGCTTCAAATCAATGCGAAGCAGAAGGCTTAGTTTCAAATCCAAGCGAAACGAATGATTGAGCTTCAAATACTTGTCAATATATGTGATATAGCTTCGACAGCAGGCGAAACAATCGAGTTAGCTTGACATCCATGCGAAATACATGATATAGCATCAAATCAATTCGAAGTAGAAGGCTTATTTTCAAATCCATGCGAAACAAATGGTTTAGCTTCGAATACTTGTGATATACATGATATAGCTTCAACAGCATGCGATACAAACGAGTTCGCTTCAAATCCAAGCGAAACTCATGATTTAGCTTCAATTCAATGCGAACTAGAGTGCTTAACTTCAAATCCGTGCGAATCAAATGGTTCAGCTTCAAATACTCGTGATATACATGAGCTAGATTCAACTGCATGCGAAACAAACGAGTTAGCATCAAATCCATGCGAAACACACGATTTTGTTTCAAATCAATGCGAAGAAGAAGGCTTTGCTTTAAATCCACGCGAACCAATTGGGTTAGCATCAAATACTTCTGATACATATGATTTAGTTTCAACTGCATGCAAAACAAACGAGTTGGCTTCAAATCCATGCGAACCACATAATTTAGCTTCAAATCAATGCGAAGTAGAAGGCTTAGCTTTAAATCCATGCGACACAAATAATCTAGTTTCAAATACTTGTGATATACATGATTTAGCTTCAACTGCATGCGAAACAAATCGAGTTAGCTTCAAATCCATAGGAAACACATGATTTAGTTTCAAATCAATGCGAAGTAGAAGACTGATCTTTGAATCCATGCGAAACAAATGGTTTAGCTTCAAATACTTGTGATATACATGATTTAGTTTCAACAGCATGCGAAACAAACGAGTTAGCTTCACATCCACGCGAAACACACGATTTAGCTTCAAATCATTGCTAAGAAGAAGGCTTAGCTTCAAATCCGTGCGAATCAAATGGTTAAGATACAAATAATTGTGATATGCATGATTTAGCTTCAAATGCATGCGAAACAAACGAGTTAGCTTCAAATACAAGCGAAACACATGATTCAGCTTCAAATCAATACGAAGTAGAAGGCTTAGCTTCAAATCCATGCGAAACAAAAGGTTCAGCTTCAAATACTTGTGATATACATGATTTAGCTTCAATTGCATGCGAAACAAACGAGTTAGCTTCAAATACAAGCGAAACACATGATTCTGCTTCAAATCAATGCGACGTAGAAGGCTTAGCTTCAAATCCATGCGAATCAAATGGTTTAGCTTCAAATCCATGCGATACACATGACTTACCCTCAAATCAATGCGAAGTAGAATGCTTAGCTTCAAATCCATGCGGATCAAATGGTTTAGCTTCAAATACTTGTGATATACTTGATCTATCTTCAACTGCGTGCGAAACAAACGAGTTAACTTCAATTACAAGCGAAACACATTATTCAGCTTCAAATCAATTCGAAGTAGAAGGCTTATCTTAAAATTCATGCGAAACAAATGGTTTAACTTCAAATACTTGTGATATACACGATTCTGCTTCAAATGCATTCGAAACAAACGAATACGCTTCAAATCCATGCGAAACACATGATTTAGCTTCAAATTCATTCGAAACACATGGTTTAGCTTAATATTCATGTGAAACAAATGTTACAGCTTGAAATACTTGTGATATACATGATTGAGCTTTAACTGCATGTGAAACAAATATGTTAGCTTCAAATTCAAGCGAAACACATAATTCAGCATCAAATCAATGCGAAGTAGAAGCCTTAGTATCAAATCCATGCGAAACGTATAGTTTAGCTTCAAATACTTGTTTTATACATTACTTAGCTTTAACTGCATGCGAAACAAACGAGTTAGCTTCAAATCCATGCGAAACACATGATTTAGCTTCAAATAAATGCGAAGTAGAAGCCATAGCTTCAAATCCATGCGAATCAAATGGTTTAGGTTCAAATACTTGTGATACAAATGATTTATATTCAACTACGTGCTATACACGCGAGTTAGCTTCACACCCAAGGGAAACACATGATTTAACTTCAAATGAATGCGAAGTAGAAGCCTTAGCTTCAAATCAATGCGAAACAAATCATTTAGCTTCAAATACTTGTGATATACACGATTTAGCTTCAAATGCAGGCAAAACAAACGCGTTAGCTTCGAATCCATGCGAAATACATGACTTACCTTCAAATCAATGCGAAGTAGAAGGCTTATCTTCAAATCCATTCGAATCAAATGGTTTAGCTTCAAATACTTGTGATATACATGATTTATCTTCAACTGCGTGCGAATCAAACCAGTTAGCTTCAAATACAGGCGAAACACATGATTCTGCTTCAAATCAATGCGACGTAGAAGGCTTAGCTTCAAATCCATGCGAATCAAATGGTTTAGCTCCAAATCCATGCGAAACACATGACTTACCCTCAAATCAATGCGAAGTAGAATGCTTAGCTTCAAATCCATGCGGATCAAATGGTTTAGCTTCAAATACTTGTGATATACTTGATTTATCTTCAACTGCGTGCGAAACAAACGAGTTACCTTGACATCCATGCGAAACACATGATATAGCTTCAAATCAATGCGAAGTAGAAGGCTTAGTTTCAAATCCAAGCGAAACACATGATTTAGCTTCAAATACCTGTGATATACATGATTTAGCTTCAACTGCATGCGAAAAAATCGAGTTAGCTTCAAATCCAAGCGAAACACATGAGTTAGCCTCAAATCAATGCGACGTAAAAGGCATAGCTTCAAATCCGTGCGAATCAAAAGTTTTAGCTTCAAATACTTGTGATATACATGATTTAGCTTCAACTGCATGCGAATTAAACGAGTTAGCTTCAAATCCATGCGAAATACATGATTCAGCTTCAAATCAATGCGAAGTAGAAGGCTCAGTTTCAAATCCACGCGAAACAAATGGTTTAGCTTCAAATACTTGTGATGTACATGATTTAGCTGCAACTGCATGCGAATCAAACGAGTTAGCTTCAAATCCAAGCGAAACACATGATTCTGCTTCAAATCAATGCGACGTAGAAGGCTTAGCTTCAAATCCATGCGAATCAAATGGTTTAGCTTCAAATCCATGCGATACACATGACTTACCCTCAAATCAATGCGAAGTAGAATGCTTAGCTTCAAATCCATGCGGATCAAATGGTTTAGCTTCAAATACTTGTGATATACTTGATCTATCTTCAACTGCGTGCGAAACAAACGAGTTAACTTCAATTACAAGCGAAACACATTATTCAGCTTCAAATCAATTCGAAGTAGAAGGCTTATCTTAAAATTCATGCGAAACAAATGGTTTAACTTCAAATACTTGTGATATACACGATTCTGCTTCAAATGCATTCGAAACAAACGAATACGCTTCAAATCCATGCGAAACACATGATTTAGCTTCAAATTCATTCGAAACACATGGTTTAGCTTAATATTCATGTGAAACAAATGTTACAGCTTGAAATACTTGTGATATACATGATTGAGCTTTAACTGCATGTGAAACAAATATGTTAGCTTCAAATTCAAGCGAAACACATAATTCAGCATCAAATCAATGCGAAGTAGAAGCCTTAGTATCAAATCCATGCGAAACGTATAGTTTAGCTTCAAATACTTGTTTTATACATTACTTAGCTTTAACTGCATGCGAAACAAACGAGTTAGCTTCAAATCCATGCGAAACACATGATTTAGCTTCAAATAAATGCGAAGTAGAAGCCATAGCTTCAAATCCATGCGAATCAAATGGTTTAGGTTCAAATACTTGTGATACAAATGATTTATATTCAACTACGTGCTATACACGCGAGTTAGCTTCACACCCAAGGGAAACACATGATTTAACTTCAAATGAATGCGAAGTAGAAGCCTTAGCTTCAAATCAATGCGAAACAAATCATTTAGCTTCAAATACTTGTGATATACACGATTTAGCTTCAAATGCAGGCAAAACAAACGAGTTAGCTTCGAATCCATGCGAAAAACATGATTTACCTTCAAATCAATGCGAAGTATTAGGCTTATCTTCGAATCCATGCGAAACAAATCATTTAGCTTCAAATACTTGTGATATACACGATTTAGCTTCAAATGCAGGCGAAACAAACGTGTTAGCTTCACATCCATGCGAAACACATGATTTAGCTTCAAATTCACTCGAAACACATGGTTTAGCTTAATATTCATGTGAAACAAATGTTACAGCTTGAAATACTTGTGATATACATGATTTAGCTTCAACTGCAGGCGAAACAAACGAGTTAGCTTCAAATCCATGCGAAACACATGATTTAGCTTCAAATCAATGCGAATTAGAAGGCTTAGCTTCAAATCCATGCGACACAAATGATTAAGCTTCAAATACTTGCGATATAAGTGATATAGCTTCAACTGCATGCGAAAGAAACGCGTTAGCTTCAAATCCATGCGAAACACATGTTTTAGCTTCAAATAAATGCGAAGTAGAAGGGTGATCTTTGAATTCTCGCGAAACAATTGATTTAGCTTCAAATACTTGTTTTATACATGATTTAGCTTCAACTGCATGCGAAACAAACGAGTTATCTTCAAATCCATGCGAAACACATGATTTAGCTTCAATTCAATGCGAAGTAGAAGGCGTATCTTCGAATCCATGCGAAACAAATGGTTTAGATTCAAATACTTGTTTTATACATGATTTAGCTTCAACAGCATGCGAAACAAACGAGTTAGCTTCAAATCCATGCGAAACACACGATTTAGCTTCAAATCAATGCGAAGCAGAAGGCTTAGTTTCAAATCCAAGCGAAACGAATGATTGAGCTTCAAATACTTGTCAATATATGTGATATAGCTTCGACAGCAGGCGAAACAATCGAGTTAGCTTGACATCCATGCGAAATACATGATATAGCATCAAATCAATTCGAAGTAGAAGGCTTATTTTCAAATCCATGCGAAACAAATGGTTTAGCTTCGAATACTTGTGATATACATGATATAGCTTCAACAGCATGCGATACAAACGAGTTCGCTTCAAATCCAAGCGAAACTCATGATTTAGCTTCAATTCAATGCGAACTAGAGTGCTTAACTTCAAATCCGTGCGAATCAAATGGTTCAGCTTCAAATACTCGTGATATACATGAGCTAGATTCAACTGCATGCGAAACAAACGAGTTAGCATCAAATCCATGCGAAACACACGATTTTGTTTCAAATCAATGCGAAGAAGAAGGCTTTGCTTTAAATCCACGCGAACCAATTGGGTTAGCATCAAATACTTCTGATACATATGATTTAGTTTCAACTGCATGCAAAACAAACGAGTTGGCTTCAAATCCATGCGAACCACATAATTTAGCTTCAAATCAATGCGAAGTAGAAGGCTTAGCTTTAAATCCATGCGACACAAATAATCTAGTTTCAAATACTTGTGATATACATGATTTAGCTTCAACTGCATGCGAAACAAATCGAGTTATCTTCAAATCCATAGGAAACACATGATTTAGTTTCAAATCAATGCGAAGTAGAAGACTGATCTTTGAATCCATGCGAAACAAATGGTTTAGCTTCAAATACTTGTGATATACATGATTTAGTTTCAACAGCATGCGAAACAAACGAGTTAGCTTCACATCCACGCGAAACACACGATTTAGCTTCAAATCATTGCTAAGAAGAAGGCTTAGCTTCAAATCCGTGCGAATCAAATGGTTAAGATACAAATAATTGTGATATGCATGATTTAGCTTCAAATGCATGCGAAACAAACGAGTTAGCTTCAAATACAAGCGAAACACATGATTCAGCTTCAAATCAATACGAAGTAGAAGGCTTAGCTTCAAATCCATGCGAAACAAAAGGTTCAGCTTCAAATACTTGTGATATACATGATTTAGCTTCAATTGCATGCGAAACCAGCGAGTTAGCTTCAAATACAGCGAAACACACGATGCCGCTTCAAATCAGTGCGAAGCAGAAGTCTGATCATCGAATCCATGCGAAACAAATGGTTTAGCTTCAAATACTTGTGATATACATGATTTAGCTTCAACTGCAGGCGAAACAAACGAGTTATTTTCAAATCCATGCGAAACACATGATTTAGGTTCAAAATCATGCGAAACAAATGGTTCAGCTTCAAATACATGTGACATACAAGATTTAGCTTCAAATGCAGGCGAAACAAATGGTTTAGCTTCAAATACTTGTGATATACATGATTTAGCTTCAAATCAATGCGACGCAGAAGGCTGATCTTCAAATCCATTCGAAACAAATGGTTTAGCTTCAAATACTTGTGATATACATGATTTAGTTTCAACTGCATACCAAACAAAACGAGTTAGCTACAAATCGTAGCCGAACACATGATTTAGCATCAAATCAATGCGAAGTAGAAGGCAAAGCTTCTAATCAATGCGAAACAATTGACTGAGCTTCAAATACTTGCGAATATAAGTGATATAGCTTCAAAAGCAGGCAAAACAAACGAGTTAGCTTCAAATCCATGCAAAACACATGATTTAGCTTCAGATCAATGCGAATTAGAATGCATAGCTTCAAATCCATGCGACACAAATGATTTAGCTTCAGATACTTGCGATATGAGTGAAATAGCTTCTAACGCATGCGAAACAAACGAGTTAACCTCAAATCCATTCGAAACACATGGTTTAGATTCAAATCAATTCGAAGTTGAAGGCATAGCTTCACATCCATGCGGATCAATTGGGTTAGCATCAAATACTTGTGATATACATGATTTAGCTTCAACTGCATGCGAAACAAACGAGTTAGCTTCAAATCCATGCGATACACATGATTTAGCTACAAATTCAGTCGAAAAAGATGGTTTGGATTTATATTCATGCGGATCAAACGGTTCAGCTTCAAATACTTGTGATATACATGATTTAGCTTCAACTGCATGCGATACAAACGAATTCGCTTCAAATCCAAGCGAAACTCATGATTTAGCTTCAAATCAATGCGAAGTAGAAGACTGATCTTTGAATCCATGCGAAACAAATGGTTTAGCTTCAAATACTTGTGATATATATGTTTTAGCTTCAACAGTATGCGAAACAAACGAGTTAAATTGAAATCCATGCGAAACACATGATTTAGCTTTAAATCCTTGCGAATCAAATGGTTGAGCTTCAAATACTTGGGTTATACATGATTCATACTCAACTGCATGCGTAACAAACGAGTTAACTCCAAATCTATGCGAAACACATGATTTAGCTTCAAATTCATTCCAAACACATGGTTTAGCTTAAAATTCATGTGAAACAAATGGATCAGCTTCAAATAATTGTGATATACATGATTTAGCTTCAAATGCATGCCAAACAACGAGTTAGCTGCAAATCCATGGGAAACACATGATTTAGCTTCAAATCCATGCGATACACATGATTTAGCTTGAAATCAATGCGAAGTAGAAGACCTTATCTTCGAATCCATGCAAAACAAAGTGATATAGTTTCAAATGCAGACGAAACGAATGAGTTAGCTTCAAATCCATGCGATACACATGATTTAGCTTCAAATCAATGCGAAGTAGAAGGCTTGTCTTCGAATCCATGCAAAACAAATGGTTTAGGTTCAAATACTTGTGATATACTTGATTTAGATTCAAATGCAGGCGAGACAACCGAGTTAGATTCAAATCCGTGCGAAACTCGTGATTTAGCTTAATATTCATGCGAAGCAAATGGTTTAGCTTCAAATACTTGTGATATACATAATTTAGCTTCCACTGCACGCGGAGCAAGCGAGGTAGCTTCAAATGCAAGCGAAGCACATGATTTAGCTCAAATCAATGCGATGTAGAAGGCTTAGTTACAAATGCATGCGAAACAAATGCTTCAAATATTTGTGATATACATGATTTAGATTCAAATGCAGGCGAAACAAACGAGTTAGCTTTAAATCCATGCGGACCACATGATTTAGCTGCAAATCAATGCGAAGTAAAAGGCTTAGCAGCAAGTCCATGGGAATAAAAAATTGTTTAGCTTCAAATACTGGTGATATACATAATTTAGCTTCCACTGCATGCGAAGCAAGCGAGTTAGCTTCAAATGCAAGCGAAACAAATGATTTAGCTCAAATCAATGCGATGTAGAAGGTTTAGCTGCAAATCCATGCGAAACAAATGATTTAGCATCAAACACTTGCGATATAAGTGATATAGCTTCAAATGTAGACGAAACAAATGTGTTGGCTTCAAATCCAAGCGAAACACATGATTTAACTTCAAATCAATGCGATATAGAAGGTGTAGCTTCAAATCCAAGCCATACACATTATTTCCCTTCAAATCAATGCGAAGTAGAAGGCTTATCTTCGAATCCATGCGAAACAAATGGTTTAGCTTCAAATACCTGTGATATACATGATTTAGCATCAAATGCATGCGAAATACATGATTTAGCTTCAAATTCATTCGTAGCACATGGTTTAGCTTAATATTCATGCGTAGCAAATGGTTCAGCTGCAAATAGATGTGATATACATGATTTAGCTTCAACTGCATGTGAAACAAACATGTTCGCTTCAAATTCAAGCGAAACACATTATTCTGCTTCAAATCCATGCGAAACAAATGGTTTGGGTTCAAATACTTGTTAAATACATGATTTAGCTTCAACTGCATTCGAAACAAAAGAGTTAGCTTCAAATCCATGTGAAACACATGATTTAGCTACAAATTCATGTGAAGTAGAAGGCTTAGCTTCAAAACCATGCGTAAATAAAGGTTTTGCTTCAAATACATGCGGAACACATGATTTAGCTTCTAATCAATGCGAAGTAGAAGTCTTAGATACAAAACCATGCGAAACAAATGGTTTAGCTTCAAATAATTGTGATATACATGATTTCGCTTCAACTGCATGCGAATCGAACGAGTTATCTTCAAATCCAAGCGAAACACATGATTTAGCTTCAAATCAATGGGAAGTAGAAGGCTTGGTTTCAAATCCATGCGAATCAAATTGTTTAGCTGCATATACTTGTCATGTACATGATTTAGCTTCAAATGCAGGCGAAACAAACGAGTTAGCTTCGAATCCCTGCGAAACACATGATTTAGCTTCAAATTCATTCGAAACACATGGTTTAGCTTAATATTCATGCGAAACAAATGGTTCAGCTTCAAATACTTGTGATATACATGATTTAGTTTCAACTGCATGCGAAACAAACAAGTTAGTTTTAAATCCAAGCGAAACGCATGATTTAGCTTCAAATGAATGCGAAGTAGAAGGATTAGCTTCAAATCCATGCGAAACGTATGATTGACCTTCAAATACTTGCGAATATAAGTGATATAGCTCCAAATGCAGGCGAAACGCATGATTTAGCTTCAAATGAATGCGAAGTTGAAGGATTAGCTTCAAATCCATGCGAAACGAATGATTTATCATCAAAAACTTTCGAATAGAAGTAATGTAGCTTCAAATGCAGGCGAAACAAACGAGCTAGCTTCAAATCCATGCGAAACACGTGATTTAGCTTCAAATCAATGCGAAGTAGAAGGCATAGTTTCAAATCCATGCGACACGAATGATTGAGCTCCAAATGCTTGCGAATATAAGTGATATAGCTTCAAATGCAGACGAAGCAAACGAGTTAGCTTCAAATCCATGCGAAACGAATGATTTATCATCAAATACTTTCGAATAGAAGTAATGTAGCTTCAAATGCAGGCGAAACAAACGAGTGAGCTTCAAATCCAAGCGTAACACATAATTTGACTTCAAATCAATGCAAAGTAGAAGGCTTGCTTCCAATCCATGCCAAACGAATTATTTAGCTTCAAATGCTTGCGAATATAAGTGATATAGATTCAACTGCATGCGAAACAAACGTGTTATCTTCAAATCCATGCGCAACCACATGATTTAGCTTCAAATAAATACGAAGTAGAAGGCTTAGCTTCAAATCCATGCGAAACGAATGATTGAGCTCCAAATGCTTGCGAATATAAGTGATATAGCTTCAAATGCAGACGAAGCAAACGAGTTAGCTTCAAATCCATGCCAAACACATGATATAGCATATAAATACATGAGAAACAAATGATTTATCTCCAGATAATTGCGGTATAAGTGATACAGATTCAAATGCAGGCGAAATAATCGAGATAGCTCCAAATCAATGCCAAACACTTGATTTAGCTTTAAATCAATGCGAAGTAGAAGGCTTATCTTCGAATCCATGCGAAACAAATGGTTCAGCTTCAAATACTTGTGATATACATGATTTAGTTTCAACTGCAAGCGAAATATACGAGATAGCTTTAAATCCATGCGAAACAGATGATTTAGATTAAAATCAATGCGAAGTAGAAGGCTTATTTTGAAATCCATGCGAATCAAATGGTTTAGCTTCAAATAATTGTGATGTGCAAGATTTAGCTTCAAATGCAAGCGAAACGAACGAGTTAGCTTCAAATCCATGCGAAACACATGATTTAGCTTCTTATCAATGCGAAGTAGAAGGCTGATCTTCGAATCCTTGCGAAACAAATGGTTTAGCTTCAAATACTTGTGATATACATGATTTATCTTCAACTGCATGCGAAACAAACGAGATAGCTTTAAATCCATCCGAAACAGATAATTTAGATTAAAATCAATGCGAAGTAGAAGGCTTATTTTGAAATCCATGCGAATGAAATGGTTTAGCTTCAAATAATTATGATATACATGATTTAGCTTCAATTGCATGCGAAACAAACGAGTTAGCTTGAAATCCAAGCGAAACACATGATTTAGCTTCAAATCAATGCGAAGTAGAAGGCTTATCTTCAAATCCATGCGAAACAAGTGGTTCAGCTTCAAATACTTGTGATGTGCATGATTTAGCTTCAAATGCAAGCGAAACGAACGAGTTAGCTTCAAATCTATGCGAAACATATGATTTAGCTTGAAATCAATGCGATTTAGGAGGCTTATCTTCGAATCCATGCGAAACAAGTGGTTTAGCTTCAAATACCTGTGATATACATGATTTATCTTCAACTGCATGCGAAATGAACGAGTTAGCTTCAAATCCATGCGAAACACATGATTTAGATTAAAATCAATGCGAAGTTGAAAGCTTATCTTCAAATCCATGCGAATCAAATGGTTGAGGTTCAAATAATTGGGATATACATGATTCAGCTTCAACTGCATGCGTAACAAATGAGTTAACTTCAAATCTATGCGAAACACATGATTTAGCTTCAAATTCATTCCAAACACATGGTTTAGCCTGATATTCGTGCGAAACAAATGGTTCAGTTTCAAATACTTGTGGCATACATGATTTAGCTTCAACTGCATGTGAAACGAAAGTGTTAGCTTCAAATTCAAGAGAAACACATGATTCAGTTTCAAATAAAAGCGAAGTAGATGGCATAGCATCAAATCCATGCGAATCAAATGGTTTAGCTTCAAATACTTGTGATGAACATGAATAAGCTTCAACAGCATGCAAAACTAGCGAGTTAGCTTCAAATCCATGCGAAACACATGATTTAGCTTGAAATCAATGCGATTTAGAAGGCTTATCTTCGAATCCATGCGAAACAAATGGTTTAGCTTCAAATACCTGTGATATACATGATTTATCTTCAACTACATGCGAGAAAAAACGAGATAGCTTTAAATCCATCCGAAACAGATAATTTAGATTAAAATCAATGCGAAGTAGAAGGCTTATTTTGAAATCCATGCGAATCAAATGGTTTAGCTTCAAATAATTGTGATATACATGATTTAGCTTCAATTGCATGCGAAACAAACGAGTTAGCTTGAAATCCAAGCGAAACACATGATTTAGCTTCAAATCAATGCGAAGTAGAAGGCTTATCTTCAAATCCATGCGAAACAAGTGGTTCAGCTTCAAATACTTGTGATGTGCATGATTTAGCTTCAAATGCAAGCGAAACGAACGAGTTAGCTTCAAATCCATGCGAAACACATGATTTAGCTTCAAATCAATGCGAAGTAGAAGGCTTATCTTCAAATCCATGCGAAACAAGTGGTTCAGCTTCAAATACTTGTGATGTGCATGATTTAGCTTCAAATGCAAGCGAAACAAACGAGATAGATTTAAATCCATGCGAAACAGATGATTTAGATTAAAATCAATGCGAAGTAGAAGGCTTATTTTGAAATCCATGCGAATCAAATGGTTTAGCTTCAAATAATTGTGATGTGCATGATTTAGCTTCAAATGCAAGGGAAACGAACGAGTTAGCTTTAAATCCATGCGAAACAGATGATTTAGATTAAAATCAATGCGAAGTAGAAGGCTTCTTTTGAAATCCTTGCGAATCAAATGGTTTAGCTTCAAAAAATTGTGATATACATGATTTAGCTTCAACTGCTTTGCGAAACAAACTAGTTAGTTACAAATCCAAGCGAAACACATGATTTAGCTTCAAATCAATGCGAAGTAGAAGGCTGATCTTCAAATCCATGCGAAACAAGTGGTTCAGCTTCAAATACTTGTGATGTGCATGATTTATCTTCAAATGCAAACGAAACGAACGAGTTAGCTTCAAATCCATGCAAAACACATGATTTAGCTTCTTATCAATGCGAAGTAGAAGGCTGATCTTCGAATCCTTGCGAAACAAATGGTTTAGCTTCAAATACTTGTGATATAAACGAATAAGCTTCAACAGCAGGCAAAACTAGCGAGTTAGCTTCAAATCCATGCGAAACACATGATTTAGCTTGAAATCAATGCGATTTAGAAGGCTTATCTTCGAATCCATGCGAAACAAATGGTTTAGCTTCAAATACCTGTGATATACATGATTTATCTTCAACGGCATGCGAAACAAACGATATAGCTTTAAATCCATGCGAAACAGATGATTTAGATTAAAATCAATGCGAAGTAGAAGGCTTATTTTGAAATCCATGCGAATCAAATGGTTTAGTTTCACATAATTGTCATATACATGATTTAGCTTCAACTGCATGCGATGCAAACGAGTTAGCTTCAAATCCATGCGATACACATGATTTAGCTTTAAATCAATACGAGGTAGATGGCTGATCTTCGAATCCATGCGAAACAAATGGTTTAGCTTCAAATACTTGTTTGATACATTATTTAGCTTCAATTACATGCGAAACAAACGAGTTAGCTTGAAATCCAAGCGAAACACATGATTTAGCTTGAAATCAATGCGAAATAGAAGGCTTATTTTGAAATCCATGCGAATCAAATGGTTTAGCTTCACATAATTGTCATATACATGATTTAGCTTCAACTGCTTTGCGAAACAAACTAGTTAGTTTCAAATCCAAGCGAAACACATGATTTAGCTTCAAATCAATGCGAAGTAGAAGGCTGATCTTCAAATCCATGCGAAACAAGTGGTTCAGCTTCAAATACTTGTGATGTGCATGAATAAGCTTCAACAGCATGCAAAACTACCGAGTTAGCTTCAAATCTATGCGAAACATATAATTTAGCTTGAAATCAATGCGATTTAGAAGGCTTATCTTCGAATCCATGCGAAACAAATGGTTTAGCTTCAAATACCTGTGATATACATGATTTATCTTCAACTGCATGCGAAATGACCGAGTTAGATTCAAATCCATGCGAAACACATGATTTAGATTAAAATCAATGCGAAGTTGAAGGCTTATCTTCAAATCCATGCGAATCAAATGGTTGAGTTTCAAATAATTGGGATATACATGATTCAGCTTCAACTGCATGCGTAACAAATGAGTTAGCTTCAAATCTATGCGAAACACATGATTTAGCTTCAAATTCATTCCAAACACATGGTTTAGCCTGATGTTCGTGCGAAACAAATGGTTCAGCTTCAAATACTTGTGACATACATGATTTAGCTTCAACTGCATGTGAAACGAAAGTGTTAGCTTCAAATTCAAGAGAAACACATGATTCAGTTTCAAATAAAAGCGAAGTAGATGGCATAGCATCAAATCCATGCGAATCAAATGGTTTAGCTTCAAATACTTGTGATATAAACGAATAAGCTTCAACAGCAGGCAAAACTAGCGAGTTAGCTTCAAATCCATGCGAAACACATGATTTAGCTTGAAATCAATGCGATTTAGAAGGCTTATCTTCGAATCCATGCGAAACAAATGGTTTAGCTTCAAATACCTGTGATATACATGATTTATCTTCAACTGCATGCGAAACAAACGATATAGCTTTAAATCCATGCGAAACAGATGATTTAGATTAAAATCAATGCGAAGTAGAAGGCTTATTTTGAAATCCATGCGAATCAAATGGTTTAGCTTCACATAATTGTCATATACATGATTTATCTTCAACTGCATGCGATGCAAACGAGTTAGCTTCAAATCCATGCGATACACATGATTTAGCTTTAAATCAATACGAGGTAGATGGCTGATCTTCGAATCCATGCGAAACAAATGGTTTAGCTTCAAATACTTGTTTGATACATTATTTAGCTTCAATTACATGCGAAACAAACGAGTTAGCTTGAAATCCAAGCGAAACACATGATTTAGCTTGAAATCAATGCGAAGTAGAAGGCTTATAGTGAAATCCATGCGAATCAAATGGTTTAGCTTGAAATAACTGTGATATACATGATTTATCTTCAACTGCATGCGAAACAAACGAGATTGCTTTAAATCCAAGCGAAACACATGATTTAGCTTGAAATCAATGCGAAATAGAAGGCTTATTTTGAAATCCATGCGAATCAAATGGTTTAGCTTCACATAATTGTCATATACATGATTTAGCTTCAACTGCTTTGCGAAACAAACTAGTTAGTTTCAAATCCAAGCGAAACACATGATTTAGCTTCAAATCAATGCGAAGTAGAAGGATGATCTTCAAATCCATGCGAAACAAGTGGTTCAGCTTCAAATACTTGTGATGTGCATGAATAAGCTTCAACAGCATGCAAAACTACCGAGTTAGCTTCAAATCTATGCGAAACATATAATTTAGCTTGAAATCAATGCGATTTAGAAGGCTTATCTTCGAATCCATGCGAAACAAATGGTTTAGCTTCAAATACCTGTGATAAACATGATTTATCTTCAACTGCATGCGAAATGACCGAGTTAGATTCAAATCCATGCGAAACACATGATTTAGATTAAAATCAATGCGAAGTTGAAGGCTTATCTTCAAATCCATGCGAATCAAATGGTTAAGTTTCAAATAATTGGGATATACATGATTCAGCTTCAACTGCATGCGTAACAAATGAGTTATCTTCAAATCTATGCGAAACACATGATTTAGCTTCAAATTCATTCCAAACACATGGTTTAGCCTGATGTTCGTGCGAAACAAATGGTTCAGCTTCAAATACTTGTGACATACATGATTTAGCTTCAACTGCATGTGAAACGAAAGTGTTAGCTTCAAATTCAAGAGAAACACATGATTCAGTTTCAAATAAAAGCGAAGTAGATGGCATAGCATCAAATTCATGCGAATCAAATGGTTTAGCTTCAAATACTTGTGATGTACATGAATAAGCTTCAACAGCATGCAAAACTAGCGAGTTAGCTTCAAATCCATGCGAATCAAATGGTTTAGCTTGAAATAATTGTGATATACATGATTTAGCGTCAACTGCTTTGCGAAACAAACTACTTAGTTTCAAATCCAATCGAAACACATGATTTAGCTTCAAATCAATGCGAACTAGTAGGCTGATCTTCAAATCCATGCGAAACAAGTCGTTCAGCTTCAAATACTTGTGATGTGCATGATTTAGCTTCAAATGCAAGCGAAACGAACGAGTTAGCTTCAAATCTATGCAAAACGCATGATTTAGCTTCTTATCAATGCGAAGTAGAAGGCTGATCTTCGAATCCTTGCGAAACAAATGGTTTAGCTTCAAATACTTGTTTGATACATTATTTAGCTTCAATTACATGCGAAACAAACGAGTTAGCTTGAAATCCAAGCGAAACACATGATTTAGCTTGAAATCAATGCGAAGTAGAAGGCTTATAGTGAAATCCATGCGAATCAAATGGTTTAGATTCAAATACCTGTGATATACATGATTTATCTTCAACTGCATGCGAAATGAACGAGTTAGATTCAAATCCATGCGAAACAGATAATTTAGATTAAAATCAATGCGAGGTAGAAGGCTTATTTTGAAATCCATGCGAATCAAATGGTTTAGCTTCAAATAATTGTGATGTGCATGATTTAGCTTCAAATGCAAGCGAAACGAACGAGTTAGCTTCAAATCCATGCGAAACACATGATTTAGCTTCAAATCAATGCGAAGTAGAAGGCTTATTTTGAAATCCATGCGAAACAAGTGGTTCAGCTTCAAATACTTGTGATGTGCATGATTTAGCTTCAACTGCAAGCAAAACGAACGAGTTAGCTTCAAATCCATGCGAAACACATGATTTAGCTTCAAATCAATGCGAAGTAGAAGGCTTATCTTCAAATCCATGCGAAACAAGTGGTTCAGCTTCAAATACTTGTGATGTGCATGATTTAGCTTCAAATCCATGCGAAACACATGATTTAGCTTCAAATCAATGCGGAGTAGAAGGCTTATCTTCAAATCCATGCGAATCAAATGGTTTAGCTTGAAATACCTGTGATATACATGATTTATCTTCAACTGCATGCGAAGCAAACGAGATAGCTTTAAATCCATGCGAAACAGATGATTTAGATTAAAATCAATGCGAAGTAGAAGGCTTCTTTTGAAATCCATGCGAATCAAATGGTTTAGCTTCAAATAATTGTGATATACATAATTTAGCTTCAACTGCATGCGATACAAACGAGTTAGCTTCAAATCGATGCGAAACACATGATTTAGCTTTAAATCAATACGAGGTAGAAGGCTGATCTTCGAATCCATGCGAAACAAATGGTTTAGCTTCAAATACTTGTTTGATACATTATTTAGCTTCAATTGCATGCGAAACAAACGAGTTAGCTTGAAATCCAAGCGAAACACATGATTTCGCTTCAAATCAATGAGAAGTAGAAGGCTTATTTTGAAATCCATGCGAATCAAATGGTTTAGCTTGAAATAATTGTGATATACATGATTTAGCTTCAACTGCTTTGCGAAACAAACTACTTAGTTTCAAATCCAATCGAAACACATGATTTAGCTTCAAATCCATGCGAAACACATGATTTAGCTTTAAATCAATACGAGGTAGATGGCTGATCTTCGAATCCATGCGAATCAAATGGTTTAGCTTGAAATAACTGTGATATACATGATTAAGCTTCAACTGCATGCGAAACAAACGAGAAGGCTTTAAATCCATGCGAAACAGATAATTTACATTAAAATCAATGCGAAGTAGAAGGCTTATTTTGAAATCCATGCGAATCAAATGGTTTAGCTTCAAATAATTGTGATGTGCATGATTTAGCTTCAAATGCAAGCGAAACGAACGAGTTAGCTTCAAATCCATGCGAAACACATGATTTAGCTTCTTATCAATGCGAAGTAGAAGGCTGATCTTCGAATCCTTGCGAAACAAATGGTTTAGCTTCAAATACTTGTGATATACATGATTTATCTTCAACTGCATGCGAATCAAACGAGATAGTTTTAAATCCATGCGAAACAGATGATTTAGATTAAAATCAATGCGAAGTAGAAGGCTTATTCTGAAATCCATGCGAATCAAATGGTTTAGCTTCAAATAATTGTGATATACATGATTTAGCTTCAACTGCATGTGATACAAACGAGTTAGCTTCAAATCCATGCGAAACACATGATTTAGCTTTAAATCAATACGAGGTAGATGGCTGATCTTCGAAACCATGCGAAACAAATGGTTTAGCTTCAAATACTTGTTTGATACATTATCTAGCTTCAATTACATGCGAAACAAACGAGTTAGCTTGAAATGCAAGCGAAACACATGATTTAGCATCAAATCAATGCAAAGTAGAAGGCTTATTTTGAAATCCATGCGAATCAAATGGTTTAGCTTCAAATAATTGTAATCTACATGATTTAGCTTTAACTGCATTGCGAAACAAACTAGTTAGTTTCAAATCCAAGCGAAACACATGATCTAGCTTCAAATCAATGCGAAGTAGAAGGCTTATCTTCAAATCCATGCGAAACGAGTGGTTCAGCTTCAAATACTTGTGATGTGCATGATTGAGCTTCAAATGCAAGCGAAACGAACGAGTTAACTTCAAATCTATGCGAAACACATGATTTATCTTCAAATTCATTCCAAACACATGGTTTAGCCTGATATTCGTGCGAAACAAACGGTTCAGATTCAAATACTTGTGATATACATGATTTAGCTTCAACTGCATGTGAAACGAACGTGTTAGCTTCAAATTCAAGAGAAACACATGATTCAGTTTCAAATAAAAGCGAAGTAGATGGCATAGCATCAAATCCATGCGAATCAAATGGTTTAGATTCAAGTACTTGTTTGATACATGATCTATCTTCAATTGCATGCGAAACAAACGAGTTAGCTTGATATCCAAGCGAAACACATGATTTAGCTTCAAATCAATGCGAAGTAGAAGGCTTATTTTAAAATCCATGCGAATCAACTGGTTTAGCTTCAAATAACTGTGATATACATGATTTAGCTTCAACAGCATGAAAACTAACGAGTTAGATTCAAATCCATGCGAAACACATGATTTTGTTTCAAATCAATGCGAAGTAGGAGGCTTATCTTCAAATCCATGCGAAACAAGTGGTTCAGATTCAAATACTTGTGATATACATGATTTAGCTTCAACTGCATGTGAAACGAACGTGTTAGCTTCAAATTCAAGAGAAACACATGATTCAGTTTCAAATAAAAGCGAAGTAGATGGCATAGCATCAAATCCATGCGAATCAAATGGTTTAGCATCAAATACTTGTGATGTACATGAATAAGCTTCAACAGCATGCGATACAAACGAGTTAGCTTCAAATCCATGCGAAACACATGATTTAGCTTTAAATCAATACGATGTAGATGGCTGATCTTCGAAACCATGCGAAACAAATGGTTTAGCTTCAAATACTTGTTTGATACATTATCTAGCTTCAACTGCATTGCGAAACAAACTAGTTAGTCTCAAATCCAAACGAAACACATGATGTAGCTTCAAATCAATGCGAAGTAGAAGGCTTATTTTGAAATCCATGCGAATCAAATGGTTTAGCTTCAAATAATTGTGACGTACATGATTTAGCTTCAACTGCATTGCGAATCAAACTAGTTAGTTTCAAATCCAAGCGAAACACATGATTTAGCTTCAAATCAATGCGAAGTAGAAGGCTTATCTTCAAATCCATGCGAAACGAGTGGTTCAGCTTCAAATACTTGTGATGTGCATGATTTAGCTTCAAATGCAAGCGAAACGAACGAGTTAGCTTCAAATCAATGCGAAACACATGATTTATCTTCAAATTCATTCCAAACACATGGTTTAGCCTGATATTCGTGCGAAACAAACGGTTCAGATTCAAATACTTGTGATATACATGATTTAGCTTCAACTGCATGTGAAACGAACGTGTTAGCTTCAAATTCAAGAGAAACACATGATTCAGTTTCAAATAAAAGCGAAGTAGATGGCATAGCATCAAATCCATGCGAATCAAATGGTTTAGCTTCAAATACTTGTGATATACATGATTTAGCTTCAACAGAATGGGAAACAAACGTGTTAGCTTCAAATGCATGCGAAACACATGATTTAGCTTCAAATCAATTCGAAGTAGAAGGGTTATCTTCGAATCCATGCGAAACAAATGGTTTAGCTTCAAATAACTGTGATATACATGATTTAGCTTCAACAGCATGAAAACTAACGAGTTAGATTCAAATCCATGCGAAACACATGATTTTGCTTCAAATCAATGCGAAGTAGAAGGCTTATCTTCAAATCCATGCGAATCAAATGGTTTAGCTTCAAATAATTGTGATATGCATGATTTATCTTCAACTGCATGCGAAACAAACGAGATAGCTTTAAATCCATGCGAAACAGATGATTTAGATTAAAATCAATGCGAAGTAATAGGCTTATTCTGAAATCCATGCGAATCAAATGGTTTAGCTTCAAATAATTGTGATATACATGATTTAGCTTCAACTGCATGCGATACAAACGAGTTAGCTTCTAATCCATGCGAAACACATGATTTAGCTTTAAATCAATACGAGGTTGATGGCTGATCTTCGAAGCCATGCGAAACAAATGGTTTAGCTTCAAATACTTGTTTGATACATTATCTAGCTTCAATTACATGCGAAACAAACGAGTTAGCTTGAAATGCAAGCGAAACACATGATTTAGCATCAAATCAATGCAAAGTAGGAGGCTTATTTTGAAATCCATGCGAATCAAATGGTTTAGCTTCAAATAATTGTGATATACATGATTTAGCTTCAACTGCATGCGAAACAATCGAGTTAGACTCAACTCCATGCGAAACACGTAACTTAACTTCAAATCAACGCGAAGTAGGAAGTTTAGCTTCAAATCCAAGCGAAAGACATGATTTAGCTCCAAATCAATGCGAAGTAGAAGGCTTAACATCAAATCCATGCGAATTAAATGGTTTAGCTTCTAATGCTTGTGATATATATGATTTAGCTTCAAATGCATGCGAAGCAAACGAGTTAGATTCAAATCCATGCGAAACAGCCGATTTAGCTTCAAATCAATGCGAAGTAGAAGGCTTAGCTTAAAATCCATGCGAAGCAAATGGTTTAGCTTCAGATACATGTGATGTGCATGATTTAGCTTCAACAGCGTGCAAAACTAACGAGTTAGCTTCAAATCCATGCGAAACACATGATTTAGCTTCAAATCAATGCGGAGTAGAAGGCTTATCTTCGTATCCAAGCGAAACAAATGGTTTAGCTTCAAATACTTGTTTGATACATGATTTAGCTTCAATTGAATGCGAAACAAACGAGTTAGCTTCAAATCCATGTGAAACACATGATTTAGCTTCAAATCAATGCGAAGTAGAAGGCTTATTTTGAAATCCATGCGAATCAAATGGTTTAGCTTCAAATAATTGTGACGTACATGATTTAGCTTCAACTGCATTGCGAATCAAACTAGTTAGTTTCAAATCCAAGCGAAACACATGATTTAGCTTCAAATCAATGCGAAGTAGAAGGCTTATCTTCAAATCCATGCGAAACGAGTGGTTCAGCTTCAAATACTTGTGATGTGCATGATTTAGCTTCAAATGCAAGCGAAACGAACGAGTTAGCATCAAATCAATGCGAAACACATGATTTATCTTCAAATTCATTCCAACACATGGTTTAGCCTGATATTCGTGCGAAACAAACGGTTCAGATTCAATACTTGTGATATACATGATTTAGCTTCAACTGCATGTGAAACGAACGTGTTAGCTGCAAATTCAAGAGAAACACATGATTCAGTTTCAAATAAAAGCGAAGTAGATGGCATAGCATCAAATCCATGCGAATCAAATGGTTTAGCTTCAAATACTTGTGATATACATGATTTAGCTTCAACTGCATTGCGAAACAAACTAGTTAGTCTCAAATCCAAACGAAACACATGATGTAGCTTCAAATCAATGCGAAGTAGAAGGGTTATCTTCAAATCCATGCGAAACAAGTGGTTCAGCTTCAAATACTTGTGATGTGCATGATTTAGTTTCAAATGCATGCGAAACAAAGGAGTTAGCTTCAAATCCAAGCGAAACACATGATTTAGCTTCAAATCAATGCTAAGTAGAAGGCTTATTTTGAATCCATGCGAATCAACTGGTTTAGCTTCAAATAACTGTGATATACATGATTTAGCTTCAACTGCATTGCGAAACAAACTAGTTAGTCTCAAATCCAAACGAAACACATGATGTAGCTTCAAATCAATGCGAAGTAGAAGGCTTATCTTCAAATCCATGCGAAACAAGTGGTTCAGCTTCAAATACTTGTGATGTACATAATTTAGCTTCAAATGCATGCGAAACACATGATTTAGCTTCAAATTAATGCGAAGTAGAAGGCTTATTTTGAAATCCATGCGAATCAAATGGTTTAGCATCAAATAATTTGTGATATACATGATTTAGCTTCAACTGCATTGCGAAACAAACTGGTTAGTTTCAAATCCAAGCGAAACACATGATTTAGCTTCAAATCAATGCGAAGTAGAAGGCTTATCTTCAAATCCATGCGAATCAAATGGTTGAGCTTCAAATACTTGGGATATACATGATTCAGCTTCAACTGCATGCGTAACAAACGAGTTGGCTTCAAATCTATGCGAAACACATGATTTAGCTTTAAATTCATTCCAAACACATGGTTTAGCGTGATATTCGTGCGAAACAAATGGTTCAGCTCCAAATACTTGTGATATACATGATTTAGCTTCACTGCATGCGAAACAAACGAGTTAGCTTCAAATCCAAGCGAAAAACATGAGTTAGCATCAAGTCAAAACGAAGTTGAAGGCTTAGCTTCAAATCCATGCAAAACAAATGGTTTAGCTTCAAATACTGGTTTTATACATGATTTAGCTTCAACTGCATGCGAAACAATCGAGTTAGCTTCAAATCCAAGCGAAACACATGATTTAGCTTCAAATCAATGCGAAGTAGAAGGCTTATTTTGAAATCCATGCGGATCAAATGGTTGGGCTTCAAATACTTGGGATATACATGATTCAGCTTCAACTGCATGCGTAACAAACGAGTTGGCTTCAAATCTATGCGAAACACATGATTTAGCTTTAAATTCATTCCAAACACATGGTTTAGCGTGATATTCGTGCGAAACAAATGGTTCAGCTCCAAATACTTGTGATATACATGATTTAGCTTCAACTGCATGTGAAACGAACGTGTTAGCTTCAAACTCAAGAGAAACACATCATTCAGTTTCAAATAAAAGCGAAGTAGATGGCATAGCATCAAATCCATGCGTATCAAATGGATTAGCTTCAAATACTTGTGATATACATGATTTAGCTTCAACTGCATGCGATACAAACGAGTTAGCTTGAAATCCAAGCGAAACACATGATTTAGCTTGAAATCAATGCGCAGTAGAAGGTTTCCTTTGAAATCCATGCGAATCAAATGGTTTTGCTTCAAATAATTGTGATATACATAATTTAGCTTCAACTGCATGCGATACAAACGAGTTAGCTTCAAATCGATGCGAAACACATGATTTAGCTTTAAATCAATACGAGGTAGAAGGCTGATCTTCGAATCCATGCGAAACAAATGGTTTAGCTTCAAATACTTGTTTGATACATTATTTAGCTTCAATTGCATGCGAAACAAACGAGTTAGCTTGAAATCCAAGCGAAACACATGATTTCGTTTCACATCAATGCGAAGTAGAAGGCTTATTTTGAAATCCATGCGAATCAAATGGTTTAGCTTGAAATAATTGTGATATACATGATTTAGCTTCAACTGCTTTGCGAAACAAACTACTTAGTTTCAAATCCAATCGAAACACATGATTTAGCTTCAAATCCATGCGAAACACATGATTTAGCTTTAAATCAATACGAGGTAGATGGCTGATGTTCGAATCCATGCGAAACAAATGGTTTAGCTTCAAATACTTGTTTGATACATTATTTAGCTTCAATTACATGCGAAACAAACGAGTTAGCTTGAAATACAAGCGAAACACATGATTTAGCTTCAAATCAATGCGAAGTAGAAGGCTTATAGTGAAATCCATGCGAATCAAATGGTTTAGCTTGAAATAACTGTGATATACATGATTAAGCTTCAACTGCATGCGAAACAAACGAGATAGCTTTAAATCCATGCGAAACAGATAATTTAGATTAAAATCAATGCGAAGTAGAAGGCTTATTTTGAAATCCATGCGAATCAAATGGTTTAGCTTCAAATAATTGTGATGTGCATGATTTAGCTTCAAATGCAAGCGAAACGAACGAGTTAGCTTCAAATCCATGCGAAACACATGATTTAGCTTCTTATCAATGCAAAGTAGAAGGCTGATCTTCGAATCCTTGCGAAACAAATGGTTTAGCTTCAAATACTTGTGATATACATGATTTATCTTCAACTGCATGCGAAACAAACGAGATAGTTTTAAATCCATGCGAAACAGATGATTTAGATTAAAATCAATGCGAAGTAGAAGGCTTATTCTGAAATCCATGCGAATCAAATGGTTTAGCTTCAAATAATTGTGATATACATGATTTAGCTTCAACTGCATGCGATACAAACGAGTTAGCTTCAAATCCATGCGAAACACATGATTTAGCTTTAAATCAATACGAGGTAGATGGCTGATCTTCGAAACCATGCGAAACAAATGGTTTAGCTTCAAATACTTGTTTGATACATTATCTAGCTTCAATTACATGCGAAACAAACGAGTTAGCTTGAAATGCAAGCGAAACACATGATTTAGCATCAAATCAATGCAAAGTAGAAGGCTTATTTTGAAATCCATGCGAATCAAATGGTTTAGCTTCAAATAATTGTAATATACATGATTTAGCTTTAACTGCATTGCGAAACAAACTAGTTAGTTTCAAATCCAAGCGAAACACATGATTTAGCTTCAAATCAATGCGAAGTAGAAGGCTTATCTTCAAATCCATGCGAAACGATTGGTTCAGCTTCAAATACTTTTGATGTGCATGATTGAGCTTCAAATGCAAGCGAAACGATCGAGTTAGCTTCAAATCTATGCGAAACACATGATTTATCTTCAAATTCATTCCAAACACATGGTTTAGCCTGATATTCGTGCGAAACAAACGGTTCAGATTCAAATACTTGTGATATACATGATTTAGCTTCAACTGCATGTGAAACGAACGTGTTAGCTTCAAATTCAAGAGAAACACATGATTCAGTTTCAAATAAAAGCGAAGTAGATGGCATAGCATCAAATCCATGCGAATCAAATGGTTTAGATACAAGTACTTGTTTGATACATGATCTATCTTCAATTGCATGCGAAACAAACGAGTTAGCTTGATATCCAAGCGAAACACATGATTTAGCTTTAAATCAATACGAGGTAGATGGCTGATCTTCGAAGCCATGCGAAACAAATGGTTTAGCTTCAAATACCTGTGATATACATGATTTATCTTCAACTGCATGCGAAATGAACGAGTTAGCTTCAAATCCATGCGAAACACATGATTTAGATTAAAATCAATGCGAAGTTGAAGGCTTATCTTCAAATCCATGCGAATCAAATGGTTGAGTTTCAAATAATTGGGATATACATGATTCAGGTTCAACTGCATGCGTAACAAATGAGTTAGCTTCAAATCTATGCGAGACACATGATTTAGCTTCAAATTCATTCCAAACACATGGTTTAGCCAGATATTCGTGCGAAACAAATGGTTCAGTTTCAAATACTTGTGACATACATGATTTAGCTTCAACTGCATGTGAAACGAAAGTGTTAGCTTCAAATTCAAGAGAAACACATGATTCAGTTTCAAATAAAAGCGAAGTAGATGGCATAGCATCAAATCCATGCGAATCAAATGGTTTAGCTTCAAATACTTGTGATGGACATGAATAAGCTTCAACAGCATGCAAAACTAGCGAGTTAGCTTCAAATCCATGCGAAACACATGATTTAGCTTGAAATCAATGCGATTTAGAAGGCTTATCTTCGAATCCATGCGAAACAAATGGTTTAGCTTCAAATACCTGTGATATACATGATTTATCTTCAACTGCATGCGAGAAAAAACGAGAGAGCTTTAAATCCATCCGAAACAGATGATTTAGATTAAAATCAATGCGAAGTAGAAAGCTTATTTTGAAATCCATGCGAATCAAATGGTTTAGCTTCAAATAATTGTGATATACATGATTTAGCTTCAATTGCATGCGAAACAATCGAGTTAGCTTGAAATCCAAGCGAAACACATGATTTAGCTTCAAATCAATGCGAAGTAGAAGGCTTATCTTCAAATCCATGCGAAACAAGTGGTTCAGCTTCAAATACTTGTGATGTGCATGATTTAGCTTCAAATGCAAGCGAAACGAACGAGTTAGCTTCAAATCCATGCGAAACACATGATTTAGCTTCAAATCAATGCGAAGTAGAAGGCTTATCTTCAAATCCATGCGAAACAAGTGGTTCAGCTTCAAATACTTGTGATGTGCATGATTTAGCTTCAAATGCAAGCGAAACGAACGAGTTAGCTTCAAATCCATGCAAAACACATGATTTAGCTTCTTATCAATGCGAAGTAGAAGGCTGATCTTCGAATCCTTGCCAAACAAATGGTTTAGCTTCAAATACTTGTTTGATACATTATTTAGCTTCAATTACATGCGAAACAAACGAGTTAGCTTGAAATCCAAGCGAAACACATGATTTAGCTTGAAATCAATGCGAAATAGAAGGCTTATTTTGAAATCCATGCGAATCAAATGGTTTAGCTTCACATAATTGTCATATACATGATTTAACTTCAACTGCTTTGCGAACAAACTAGTTAGTTTCAAATCCAAGCGAAACACATTATTTAGCTTCAAATCAATGCGAAGTAGAAGGCTGATCTTCTAATCCATGCGAAAAAAGTGGTTCAGCTTCAAATACTTGTGATGTGCATGATTTAGCTTCAAATGCAAGCGAAACGAACGAGTTAGCTTCAAATCCGTGCAAAACACATGATTTATCATCAAATTCATTCCAAACACATGGTTTAGCCTGATATTCGTGCGAAACAAACGGTTCAGATTCAAATACTTGTGATATACATGATTTAGCTTCAACTGCATGTGAAACGAACGTGTTAGCTTCAAATTCAAGAGAAACACATGATTCAGTTTCAAATAAAAGCGAAGTAGATGGCATAGCATCAAATCCATGCGAATCAAATGGTTTAGATTCAAATAACTGTGATATACATGATCTATCTTCAATTGCATGCGAAACAAACGAGTTAGCTTGATATCCAAGCGAAACACATGATTTAGCTTCAAATCAATGCGAAGTAGAAGGCTTATTTTAAAATCCATGCGAATCAACTGGTTTAGCTTCAAATAACTGTGATATACATGATTTAGCTTCAACAGCATGAAAACTAACGAGTTAGATTCAAATCCATGCGAAACACATGATTTTGCTTCAAATCAATGCGAAGTAGAAGGCTTATCTTCAAATCCATGCGAATCAAATGGTTTAGCTTCAAATAATTGTGATATGCATGATTTATCTTCAACTGCATGCGAAACAAACGAGATAGCTTTAAATCCATGCGAAACAGATGATTTAGATTAAATCAATGCGAAGTAGAAAGCTTATTTTGAAATCCATGCGAATCAAATGGTTTAGCTTCAAATAATTGTGATATACATGATTTAGCTTCAACTGCATGCGATACAAACGAGTTAGCTTCTAATCCATGCGAAACACATGATTTAGCTTTAAATCAATACGAGTAGATGGCTGATCTTCGAAGCATGCGAAACAAATGGTTTTAGCTTCAAATACCTGTGATATACATGATTTATCTTCAACTGCATGCGAAATGAACGAGTTAGCTTCAAATCCATGCGAAACACCATGATTTAGATTAAAATCAATGCGAAGTTGAAGGCTTATCTTCAAATCCATGCGAATCAAATGGTTGAGTTTCAAATAATTGGGATATACATGATTCAGGTTCAACTGCATGCGTAACAAATGAGTTAGCTTCAAATCTATGCGAGACACATGATTTAGCTTCAAATTCATTCCAAACACATGGTTTAGCCAGATATTCGTGCGAAACAAATGGTTCAGCTTCAAATACTTGTGACATACATGATTTAGCTTCAACTGCATGTGAAACGAAAGTGTTAGCTTCAAATTCAAGAGAAACACATGATTCAGTTTCAAATAAAGCGAAGTAGATGGCATAGCATCAAATCCATGCGAATCAAATGGTTTAGCTTCAAATACTTGTGATGTACATGAATAAGCTTCAACAGCATGCAAAACTAGCGAGTTAGCTTCAAATCCATGCGAAACACATGATTTAGCTTGAAATCAATGCGATTTAGAAGGCTTATCTTCGAATCCATGCGAAACAAATGGTTTAGCTTCAAATACCTGTGATATACATGATTTATCTTCAACTGCATGCGAGAAAAAACGAGATAGCTTTAAATCCATCCGAAACAGATGATTTAGATTAAAATCAATGCGAAGTAGAAAGCTTATTTTGAAATCCATGCGAATCAAATGGTTTAGCTTCAAATAATTGTGATATACATGATTTAGCTTCAATTGCATGCGAAACGAACGAGTTAGCTTCAAATCCATGCGAAACACATGATTTAGCTTCAAATCAATGCGAAGTAGAAGGCTTATCTTCAAATCCATGCGAAACAAGTGGTTCAGCTTCAAATACTTGTGATGTGCATGATTTAGCTTCAAATGCAAGCGAAACGAACGAGTTAGCTTCAAATCCATGCAAAACACATGATTTAGCTTCTTATCAATGCGAAGTAGAAGGCTGATCTTCGAATCCTTGCCAAACAAATGGTTTAGCTTCAAATACTTGTTTGATACATTATTTAGCTTCAATTACATGCGAAACAAACGAGTTAGCTTGAAATCCAAGCGAAACACATGATTTAGCTTGAAATCAATGCGAAATAGAAGGCTTATTTTGAAATCCATGCGAATCAAATGGTTTAGCTTCACATAATTGTCATATACATGATTTAGCTTCAACTGCTTTGCGAAACAAACTAGTTAGTTTCAAATCCAAGCGAAACACATTATTTAGCTTCAAATCAATGCGAAGTAGAAGGCTGATCTTCTAATCCATGCGAAAAAAGTGGTTCAGCTTCAAATACTTGTGATGTGCATGATTTAGCTTCAAATGCAAGCGAAACGAACGAGTTAGCTTCAAATCCGTGCAAAACACATGATTTAGCTTCTTATCAATGCGAAGTAGAAGGCTGATCTTCGAATCCTTGCGAAACAAATGGTTTAGCTTCAAATACTTGTTTGATACATTATTTAGCTTCAATTACATGCGAAACAAACGAGTTAGCTTGAAATCCAAGCGAAACACATGATTTATCTTGAAATCAATGCGAAGTAGAAGGCTTATAGTGAAATCCATGCGAATCAAATGGTTTAGCTTGAAATAACTGTGATATACATGATTTATCTTCAACTGCATGCGAAACAAACGAGATAGCTTTAAATCCATGCGAAACAGATAATTTAGATTAAAATCAATGCGAAGTAGAAGGCTTATTTTGAAATCCATGCGAATCAAATGGTTTAGCTTCAAATAATTGTGATGTTCATGATTTAGCTTCAAATGCAAGCGAAACGAACGAGTTAGCTTCAAACCCATGCGAAACACATGATTTAGCTTCAAATCAATGCGAAGTAGAAGGCTTATTTTGAAATCCATGCGAATCAAATGGTTTAGATTCAAATAATTGTGATGTGCATGATTTAGATTCAAATGCAAGCGAAACGAACAAGTTAGCTTCAAATCCATGCGAAACACATGATTTAGCTTAAAATCAATGCGAAGTAGAAGGCTTATCTTCAAAAACATGCGAAACAAGTGGTTCAGCTTCAAATACTTGTGATGTGCATGATTTAGCTTCAAATCCATGCGAAACACATGATTTAGCTTCAAATCAATGCGAAGTAGAAGGCTTATAGTGAAATCCATGCGAATCAAATGGTTTAGCTTGAAATAACTGTGATATACATGATTTATCTTCAACTGCATGCGAAACAAACGAGATAGCTTTAAATCCATGCGAAACAGATAATTTAGATTAAAATCAATGCGAAGTAGAAGGCTTATTTTGAAATCCATGCGAATCAAATGGTTTAGCTTCAAATAATTGTCATGTGCATGATTTAGCTTCAAATGCAAGCGAAACGAACGAGTTAGCTTCAAATCCATGCGAAACACATGATTTAGCTTCTTATCAATGCGAAGTAGAAGGCTGATCTTCGAATCCTTGCGAAACAAATGGTTTAGCTTCAAATACTTCTGATATACATGATTTATCTTCAACTGCATGCGAAACAAACGAGATAGTTTTAAATCCATGCGAAACAGATGATTTAGATTAAAATCAATGCGAAGTAGAAGGCTTATTCTGAAATCCATGCGAATCAAATGGTTTAGCTTCAAATAATTGTGATATACATGATTTAGCTTCAACTGCATGCGATACAAACGAGTTAGCTTCAAATCCAAGCGAAAGACATGATTTAGCTCCAAATCAATGCGAAGTGGAAGGCTTAGCTTCAAATCCGTGCGAAACACGTGATTTATCTTCGAATCAATGCGAAGTAGAAGTCTTATTTTGAAATCCGTGCGAATTAAATGGTTTAGCTTCAAATAATTGTGATATACATGATTTAGCTTCAACTGCATTGTGAAACAAACTAGTTAGTCTCATATCCAAGCCAAACACATGATGTAGCTTCAAATCAATGCGAAGTAGAAGGCTTATCTTCAAATCCATGCGAAACAAGTGGTTCAGCTTCAAATACTTGTGATGTGCATGATTTAGCTTCAAATGCAAGCGAAACGAACGAGTTAGCTTCTAATCAATGCGAAGTAGAAGGTTTATCTTCGAATCCATGCGAAACAGATGGTTTAGTTTCAAATACTTGTGATACACACGACTGAGTTGCAGCTGCATGCGAAACAAACGAGTTAACTTCAAATCCATACGGAACGCTTGATTTAGCTGCAAATTAATGCGAAGCAGAAGGCTGATCTTCGAATCCATGCGAAACAAATGGTTTAGCTTTAAATACTTGTGACATACTTGATTTAGCTTCAACAGCAAGCGAAACAAACGAGTTAGCTTCAAATCCATGCGAAAAACATGACTTAGCGTCAAATCAATGCGAAGTAGAAGGCTTACCTTCGAATCCATGCGAAACAAATGGTTTAGCTACAAACACTTGTGATATACATGATTTACATACAACAGCAAGAGAAACAAACGAGTTAGCTTCAAATCCATGCGAAACACATGATTTAGCTTCAAATCAATGCGAAGTAGAAGGGTTATCTTCGAATCCATGCGAACCAAATGGTTTAGCCTCAAACACTTGTGATATACATGATTTAGCTTCAACACCATGCGAAACAAACGAGTTAGATCCAAATCCATGCGAAACACATGATTTAGCTTCAAATCAATGCGAAGAAGATGGGTGATCTTCGAATCCATGCTAATCAAATGGTTCAGATTCAAATACTTGTGATATACATGATTTAGCCTCAACAGCATGCGAAACAAACGGGTTAGCTTCAAATCCAGCGAAAAATATGATTTAACGTCAAATCGACGTGAAGTAGAAGGCTTAGCTTCAAATCAAAGCGAAACAAATTATTTAGCTTCAAATCAATGCGAAGTTTAAGGCGTAGTTTCAAATCCATGCGAAACAAATGGATTAGCTTCAAATACTTGTGACATACATAATTTAGCTTCAACTGCATGCGAAACAAACGAGTTAGCTTCAAATCCATACGGAACGCTTGATTTAGCTGCAAATTAATGCGAAGCAGAAGGCTGATCTTCGAATCCATGCGAAACAAATGGTTTAGCTTTAAATACTTGTGACATACTTGATTTAGCCCCAACAGCAAGCGAAACAAACGAGTTAGCTTCAAATCCATGCGAAAAACATGACTTAGCATCAAATCAATGCGAAGTAGAAGGCTTACCTTCGAATCCATGCGAAACAAATGGTTTAGCTTCAATTATATGTGATAGACATGATTTAGCTTCAAATGCAGGTGAAACAAACGAGTTAGCTTCAAATCCATTCAAAACACATGATTTAGCTTCAAATTCGTTCGAAAGACATGGTTTAGCGTACTATTCATGGGATTCAAATGGTTCAGCTTCAAATACTTATGATATACATGATTTAGCTTCAACTGCTTGGGAAGGAAACGAGTTAACTTCAAATCCATTCTAAACACATGATTTAGCTTCAAAAACATGCGAAACTCATGATTTAGCTTCAAATCAATGCGAAGTAGAAGGCTGATCTTCGAATCCATGCGAAACGATTGGTTTAGCTTCAAATACTTGCGATTATAAGTGATATAGCTTCAAATGCAAGCGACACAAACGAGTTAGCTTCAAATCCAAGCGAAACACATGTTTTAGATTCAAATCAATGCGAAGTAGAAGGATTATCTTCGAATCCATGGGAAACAAGTGGTTTAGCTTCAATTATATGTGATAGACATGATTTAGCTTCAAATGCAGGTGAAACAAACGAGTTAGCTTCAAATCCATTCAAAACACATGATTTAGCTTCAAATTCGTTCGAAAGACATGGTTTAGCGTACTATTCATGGGATTCAAATGGTTCAGATTCAAATACTTGTGATATACATGATATAGCTTCAAATGCAGGCGAAAAAAACGAGTTAGCTTCAAATACAAGCGAAACAGATGATTCAACTTCAAATCAATGCGAAGCAGAAGGCTTAGCGTCAAATCCATGCGAAACGAATGGTTTAGCTTCAAATACTTGCGAATATAAGTGATATAGCTTCAAATGCAGGCGAAACAAACGAGTCAGCTTCAAAACCACGCGGAACACATGATTTAACTTCCAATGAAAGTGAAGTAGAAGGCTTAGATTCAAATGTATGTGAAACAATTGGTTCAGCTTCAAATACTTGTGATATACGTGATTTAGATTCAACTTCATGCAAAACCAACGAGTTAGCTTCAAATCCAAGCGAAACACATGATTTAGAATCAAATCAATGCGAAGTAGGAGGCTTATCTTCGAATCCATGCGAAACAAATGGTTTAGCTTCAAATACTTGTGATATACATGATATAGCTTCAAATGCAGGCGAAACAAACGAGTCATCTTCAAATACAAGCGGAACACATGATTTAGCTTTAATTCAATGCGAAGTAGAAGGCTTATCTTCGAATCCATGCGAACAAATGGTTTAGCTTTAAATACTTGTGATATACATGATTTAGCTTCAAATGCAGGCGAAACAAACGAGTTAGCTTCAAATCGATACGAAACACATGATATAGCTTAAAATCAATGCGAAGCTGATGGCTGATCGTTGAATCCATGCGAAACAAATGGTTTAGCTTCTACTACTTGTGATATACATGATTTAGCTTCAACTGCATGCAAAACAAACGAGTCAGCTTCAAATCCAAGCGAAACACATGATTTAGAATCAAATCAATGCGATGTAGAAGGCTTAGTTTCAAATCCAGCGAAACGAATGATTTACCTTCAAATACTTGCGAATATCACTGATATAGCTTCAAATGCTGGCGAAACAAACGAGTTAGCTTTAAATCCAAGCAAAAGACATGATTTACCTTCAAATCAATGCGAAGTAGAAGGCTTGGTTTGAAATCCATGCGAATCAAGTTCTTTAGCTTCAAATACTTATGATATACATGATTTAGCTTCAACTGCTTGGGAAGCAAACGAGTTAACTTCAAATCCATTCAAAACACATGATTTAGCTTCAAATCCATGCGAAACTCATGATTTAGCTTCAAATCAATGCGATGTAGAAGGCTGATCTTCGAATCCATGCGAATCAAATGGTTTAGCTTCAAATACTTGTGATATGCGTGATTTTGCTTCAACTGCATGCAAAACCAACGAGTTATCTTCAAATCTAAGCGAAACACATGATTCAGATTCAAATCAATGCGAAGTAGAAGGCTTATCTTCGAATCCATGCGAAACAAATGGTTTAGCTTCAATTATAAGTGATATACATGATTTAGCTTCAAATGCAGGTGAAACAAACGAGTTAGCTTCAAATCCATTCAAAACACATGATTTAGCTTCAAATTCATTCGAAAGACATGGTTTAGCGTACTATTCATGGGAATCAAATGGTTCAGATTCATATACTTGTGATATACATCATATAGCTTCAAATGCAGGCGAAACAAACGAGTCAGCTTCAAATCCATGCGAAACACATGATTTAGCTTTAATTCAATGCGAAGTAGAAGGCTTATCTTCGAATCCATGCGAACAAATGGTTTAGCTTTAAATACTTGTGATATACATGATTTAGCTTCAAATGCAGGCGAAACAAACGAGTTAGCTTCAAATCGATGCGAAACACATGATATAGCTTAAAATCAATGCGAAGCTGATGGCTGATCGTCGAATCCATGCGAAACAAATGGTTTAGCTTCTACTACTTGTGATATACATGATTTAGCTTCAACTGCATGCGAAACAAACGAGTCAGCTTCAAATGCAAGCGAAACACATGATTTAGAATCAAATCAATGCGATGTAGAAGGCTTAGTTTCAAATCCAGCGAAACGAATGATTTACCTTCAAATACTTGCGAATATCACTGATATAGCTTCAAATGCTGGCGAAACAAACGAGTTAGCTTTAAATCAAAGCAAAAGACATGATTTACCTTCAAATCAATGCGAAGTAGAAGGCTTGGTTTGAAATCCATGCGAATCAAGTTCTTTAGCTTCAAATACTTATGATATACATGATTTAGCTTCAACTGCTTGGGAAGCAAACGAGTTAACTTCAAATCCATTCAAAACACATGATTTAGCTTCAAATCCATGCGAAACTCATGATTTAGCTTCAAATCAATGCGAAGTAGAAGGCTGATCTTCGAATCCATGCGAATCAAATGGTTTAGCTTCAAATACTTGTGATATGCGTGATTTTGCTTCAACTGCATGCAAAACCAACGAGTTATCTTCAAATCTAAGCGAAACACATGATTCAGATTCAAATCAATGCGAAGTAGAAGGCTTATCTTCGAATCCATGCGAAACAAATGGTTTAGCTTCAATTATAAGTGATATACATGATTTAGCTTCAAATGCAGGTGAAACAAACGAGTTAGCTTCAAATCCATTCAAAACACATGATTTAGCTTCAAATTCATTCGAAAGACATGGTTTAGCGTACTATTCATGGGAATCAAATGGTTCAGATTCATATACTTGTGATATACATCATATAGCTTCAAATGCAGGCGAAACAAACGAGTCAGCTTCAAATCCATGCGAAACACATGATTTAGCTTTAATTCAATGCGAAGTAGAAGGCTTATCTTCGAATCCATGCGAACAAATGGTTTAGCTTTAAATACTTGTGATATACATGATTTAGCTTCAAATGCAGGCGAAACAAACGAGTTAGCTTCAAATCGATGCGAAACACATGATATAGCTTAAAATCAATGCGAAGCTGATGGCTGATCGTCGAATCCATGCGAAACAAATGGTTTAGCTTCTACTACTTGTGATATACATGATTTAGCTTCAACTGCATGCGAAACAAACGAGTCAGCTTCAAATGCAAGCGAAACACATGATTTAGAATCAAATCAATGCGAAGAAGATGGGTGATCTTCGAATCCATGCTAATCAAATGGTTCAGATTCAAATACTTGTGACATACATAATTTAGCTTCAACTGCATGCGAAACAAACGAGTTAGCTTCAAATCCATACGGAACGCTTGATTTAGCTGCAAATTAATGCGAAGCAGAAGGCTGATCTTCGAATCCATGCGAAACAAATGGTTTAGCTTTAAATACTTATGACATACTTGATTTAGCTTCAACAGCAAGCGAAACAAACGAGTTAGCTTCAAATCCATGCGAAAAACATGACTTAGCATCAAATCAATGCGAAGTAGAAGGCTTACCTTCGAATCCATGCGAAACGAATGGTTTAGCTACAAACACTTGTGATATACATGATTTACATTCAACAGCAAGAGAAACCAACGAGTTAGCTTCAAATCCATGCGAAACACATGATTTAGCTTCAAATCAATGCGAAGTAAAAGAGTTACCTTCGAATCAATGCGAAACAAATGGTTTAGCTTCAAATACTTGTGATATACATGATTTCGCTTCAACAGCATGCGAAACAAACGAGTTAGCTTCAAATCCATGCGAAACACATGATTTAGCTTCAAATCAATGCGAAGTAAAAGAGTTACCTTCGAATCAATGCGAAACAAATGGTTTAGTTTCAAATACTTGTGACATACTTGATTTAGCTTCAACAGCAAGCGAAACAAACGAGTTAGCTTCAAATCCATGCGAAACACATGACTTAGCATCAAATCAATGCGAAGTAGAAGGCTTACCTTCGAATCCATGCAATACAAATGGTTTAGCTACAAACACTTGTGATATACATGATTTACATTCAACAGCAAGAGAAACAAACGAGTTAGCTTCAAATCCATGCGAAACACATGATTTAGTCCCAAATCAATGCGAAGTAGAAGGCTTACCTGCGAATCCACACGAAACAGATGGTTTAGCTTCAAATACTTGGGATGTACATGATTTAGCGTCAACTGCATGCAAAACCAACGAGTTAGCTTCAAATCCAAGCGAAACACATGATTTAGAATCAAATCAATGCGAAGTAGAAGGCTTAGCTTCAAATCAAGCGAAACGAATGATTTAGCTTCAAATACTTGCGAATATTACTGATATAGCTTCAAATGCAGGCGAAACAAACGAGTTAGCTTTAAATCCATGCAAAAGGCACGACTTACCTTCATATCAATGCGAAGTAGAAGGCTCAGTTTGAAATCCATGCGTATCAAGTTCTTCAGCTTCAAATACTTATGATATACATGATTTAGCTTCAACTGCTTGGGAAGGAAACGAGTTAACTTCAAATCCATTCTAAACACATGATTTAGCTTCAAAAACATGCGAAACTCATGATTTAGCTTCAAATCAATGCGAAGTAGAAGGCTGATCTTCGAATCCATGCGAAACGATTGGTTTAGCTTCAAATACTTGCGATTATAAGTGATATAGCTTCAAATGCAAGCGACACAAACGAGTTAGCTTCAAATCCAAGCGAAACACATGTTTTAGATTCAAATCAATGCGAAGTAGAAGGATTATCTTCGAATCCATGGGAAACAAATGGTTTAGCTTCAATTATATGTGATAGACATGATTTAGCTTCAAATGCAGGTGAAACAAACGAGTTAGCTTCAAATCCATTCAAAACACATGATTTAGCTTCAAATTCGTTCGAAAGACATGGTTTAGCGTACTATTCATGGGATTCAAATGGTTCAAATTCAAATACTTGTGATATACATGATATAGCTTCAAATGCAGGCGAAAAAAACGAGTTAGCTTCAAATACAAGCGAAACAGATGATTCAACTTCAAATCAATGCGAAGCAGAAGGCTTAGCGTCAAATCCATGCGAAACGAATGGTTTAGCTTCAAATACTTGCGAATATAAGTGATATAGCTTCAAATGCAGGCGAAACAAACGAGTCAGCTTCAAAACCACGCGGGACACATGATTTAACTTCCAATGAAAGTGAAGTAGAAGGCTTAGATTCAAATGTATGTGAAACAAATGGTTCAGCTTCAAATACTTGTGATATACGTGATTTAGATTCAACTTCATGCAAAACCAACGAGTTAGCTTCAAATCCAAGCGAAACACATGATTTAGAATCAAATCAATGCGAAGTAGGAGGCTTATCTTCGAATCCATGCGAAACAAATGGTTTAGCTTCAAATACTTGTGATATACATGATATAGCTTCAAATGCAGGCGAAACAAACGAGTCATCTTCAAATACAAGCGAAACACATGATTTAGCTTTAATTCAATGCGAAGTAGAAGGCTTATCTTCGAATCCATGCGAACAAATGGTTTAGCTTTAAATACTTGTGATATACATGATTTAGCTTCAAATGCAGGCGAAACAAACGAGTTAGCTTCAAATCGATACGAAACACATGATATAGCTTAAAATCAATGCGAAGCTGATGGCTGATCGTTGAATCCATGCGAAACAAATGGTTTAGCTTCTACTACTTGTGATATACATGATTTAGCTTCAACTGCATGCAAAACAAACGAGTCAGCTTCAAATCCAAGCGAAACACATGATTTAGAATCAAATCAATGCGATGTAGAAGGCTTAGTTTCAAATCCAGCGAAACGAATGATTTACCTTCAAATACATGCGAATATCACTGATATAGCTTCAAATGCTGGCGAAACAAACGAGTTAGCTTTAAATCCAAGCAAAAGACATGATTTACCTTCAAATCAATGCGAAGTAGAAGGCTTGGTTTGAAATCCATGCGAATCAAGTTCTTTAGCTTCAAATACTTATGATATACATGATTTAGCTTCAACTGCTTGGGAAGCAAACGAGTTAACTTCAAATCCATTCAAAACACATGATTTAGCTTCAAATCCATGCGAAACTCATGATTTAGCTTCAAATCAATGCGATGTAGAAGGCTGATCTTCGAATCCATGCGAATCAAATGGTTTAGCTTCAAATACTTGTGATATGCGTGATTTTGCTTCAACTGCATGCAAAACCAACGAGTTATCTTCAAATCTAAGCGAAACACATGATTCAGATTCAAATCAATGCGAAGTAGAAGGCTTATCTTCGAATCCATGCGAAACAAATGGTTTAGCTTCAATTATAAGTGATATACATGATTTAGCTTCAAATGCAGGTGAAACAAACGAGTTAGCTTCAAATCCATTCAAAACACATGATTTAGCTTCAAATTCATTCGAAAGACATGGTTTAGCGTACTATTCATGGGAATCAAATGGTTCAGATTCAAATACTTGTGATATACATCATATAGCTTCAAATGCAGGCGAAACAAACGAGTCAGCTTCAAATCCATGCGAAACACATGATTTAGCTTTAATTCAATGCGAAGTAGAAGGCTTATCTTCGAATCCATGCGAACAAATGGTTTAGCTTTAAATACTTGTGATATACATGATTTAGCTTCAAATGCAGGTGAAACAAACGAGTTAGCTTCAAATCGATGCGAAACACATGATATAGCTTAAAATCAATGCGAAGCTGATGGCTGATCGTTGAATCCATGCGAAACAAATGGTTTAGCTTCTACTACTTGTGATATACATGATTTAGCTTCAACTGCATGCAAAACAAACGAGTCAGCTTCAAATGCAAGCGAAACACATGATTTAGAATCAAATCAATGCGATGTAGAAGGCTTAGTTTCAAATCCAGCGAAACGAATGATTTACCTTCAAATACTTGCGAATATCACTGATATAGCTTCAAATGCTGGCGAAACAAACGAGTTAGCTTTAAATCCATGCAAAAGACATGATTTACCTTCAAATCAATGCGAAGTAGAAGGCTTAGTTTGAAATCCATGCGAATCAAGTTCTTTAGCTTCAAATACTTATGATATACATGATTTAGCTTCAACTGCTTGGGAAGCAAACGAGTTAACTTCAAATCCATTCAAAACACATGATTTAGCTGCAAATCCATGCGAAACTCATGATTTAGCTTCAAATCAATGCGATGTAGAAGGCTGATCTTCGAATCCATGCCAGTCAAATGCTTTAGCTTCAAATACTTGTGATATGCGTGATTTTGCTTCAACTGCATGCAAAACCAACGAGTTATCTTCAAATCTAAGCGAAACACATGAATCAGATTCAAATCAATGCGAAGTAGAAGGCTTAGCTTCAAATCCATGCGAAACAAATGGTTTAGATTCAAATACTTGTGACATACTTGATTTAGTTTCTACAGCAAGCGAAACAAACGAGTTAGCTTCAAATCCATGCGAAACACATGATTTAGCTTCAAATCAATGCGAAGTAGAAGGCCGATCTTCGAATCCACACGAAATAGATGGTTTAGCTTCAAATACTTGTGATGTACATGATTTAGCTTCAACTGCATGCGAAACAAACGAGTTAGCTTCAAATCCATCCGAAACAAATGGTTTAGCTTCAATTATATGTGATATACATGATTTAGCTTCAAATGCATGCGAAACAAACGAGTTAGCTTCAAATCCATGCGAAACACATGATTTAGCTTCAAATGAATGCGAAGTAGAAGGCTGATATTCGAATCCATGCGAAACGAATGGTTTAGCTTCAAATACTTGCGATATACACGATTTAGCTTCAAATGCAGGCGAAACAAACGTGTTGCCTCCAAATCCAAGCGAAACATATGATTTACCTTCAAATCAATGCGAAGTAGAAGGCTGATCTCCGAATCCACACGAAACAGATTGTTTGGCTTCAAATACTTGTGTTATAGATGACTTAGCTTCAACAGCATGCGAAACAAACGTGTTATCTTCAAATACATGCGAGATACATGATTTAGCTTCAATTCAATGCGAAGTAGAAGGCTTATCTTCGAATCCATGCGAAACAAATGGTTTAGTTCAAATACTTGTGATATACATGATTTAGCTTCAAATGCATGCGAAACCAAACAGTTAGCTTCAAATACAAGCAAAACACATGATTTCGCTTCAAATGAATGCGAAGCAGAAGGCTTAGCTTCAAATCCATGCGAAACAAATGGTTTAGCTTCAATTATATGTGATATACATGATTTAGCTTCAAATGCATGCGAAACAAACGAGTTAGCTTCAAATCCATGCGAAACACATGATTTAGCTTCAAATGAATGCGAAGTAGAAGGCTGATCTTCGAATCCATGCGAAACGAATGGTTTAGCTTCAAATACTTGTGATATACACGATTTAGCTTCAAATGCAGGCGAAACAAACGTGTTGCCTTCAAATCCAAGCGAAACATATGATTTACCTTCAAATCAATGCGAAGTAGAAGGCTGATATCCGAATCCACACGAAACAGATTGTTTCGCTTCAAATACTTGTGTTATACATGACTTATCTTCAACAGCACGCGAAACAAACGTGTTAGCTTCAAATACATGCGAGATACATGATTTAGCTTCAATTCAATGCGAAGTAGAAGGCTTTTCTTCGAATCCATGCGAAACAAATGGTTTAGTTCAAATACTTGTGATATACATGATTTAGCTTCAAATGCATGCGAAACCAAACAGTTTGCTTCAAATCCATACGAAACACATGATTTAGCTTCAAATCAATGAGAAGTAGAAGGCTTAGCTTCAAATTCATCGAAACGAATGATTTAGCTTCAAACACTTGGGAATATCACTGATATAGCTTCAAATGCAGGCGAAACAAACGAGTTAGCTTCAAATCCAAGCGAAACACATGATTTAGCTTCAAATCAATGCGAAGTAGAAGGGTTATCTTCGAATCCATGCGAAACAAATGGTTTAGCTTCAAATACTTGTCATATACATGATTTAGCTTCAACATCATGCGAAACAAACGAGTTAGCTTCAAATCCAAGCGAAACATATGATTTATCTTCAAATCAATGCGAGGTAGAAGGGTTATCTTCGAATCCATGCGAAACAAATGATTTAGCTTCAAATACTTGTGCTATACATGGTTTAGCTTCAACTGCATGCGAAACAAACGAGTTAGCTTTAAATCCATGCGAAGCACAGGATTTAACTCCAAATCAATGCGAAGTAGAAGGTATAGCTTCAAATCCATGGAATCAAATAGTTTAGCTTCAAATACTTGTGATATACTTGATTTAGCTTCAACAGCATGCGAAACAAACGAGTTAGCTTCAAAAATCATGCGGAAAACATGATTTAGCTCCAAATCGATGCGAAGTAGAAGGCTTAACTACGAATCCATGCGAAACAAATGGTTTAGCTTCAAATACTTGTGATACACATGGCTTAGCTTCAACTGCATTAGAAACAAACGAGTTAGCTTCAAATCCATACGGAACACATGATTTAGCTGCAAATCTATGCGAAGCAGAAGGCTGATCTTCGAATCCATACGAAACAAATGGTTTAGCTTCAAATACTTGTGATATACATGATTTAACTTCAACTGCATGTGATACAAACGAGTTAGCTTAAAATCCAAGCGGAACACATGATTTAGCTTCAAGTTCATTCGTAACAGATGGTTTACCTTAATATTCGTGCGAAACAAATGGTTCAGCTTCAAATAATTGTGATATACATGATTAAGCTTCAACTGCATGTGAAACAAACGAGTTAGATTGAAATCCATACGAAACACATGATTTAGCTTCGAATCAATTGCGACGTAGAAGGCTTAGCTTCATATCCATGCGGATCAATTGCTTTAGCTTCAAATACTTTTGATATACTTGATTTATCTTCAACTGCTTGCGAAACGAACGAGTTAGCTTCGAATACAAGCGAACCACATGATTCAGCTTCAAATCAATGCGAAGTAGAAGGCTTATCTTCAAATCCATGCGAAACAAATGCTTTAGCTTCAATTACTTTTGATATACATGATTCATCTTCAACTGCGTGCGAAACAAACGAGATACCTTCAAATCCAAAGGAATCACACGATTCTGCTTCAAATAAATGCGAAGGAGAATGCTTAGCTTCAAATACATGCGAGTCAGATGGATTAGCTTCAAATCCATGCGAAACACATGACTTACCCTCAAATAAATTCGAAGTAGAATGCTTAGCTTCAAATCCATGCGAATCAAACAGTTTAGCTTCAAATACTTGTGATATACTTGATTTAGATTCAACTGCATGCGAAACCAACGAGTTAGCTTCAAATCCATGCGAAACACATGATTTAGGTCCAAATCAATGCGAGGTAGAAGACTTAGCTTCAAATCCATGAGAAACAAATGAATTACCTTCAGATACTTGCGATATATGTGATATAGCTTCAACTGCATGCGAAACAAACGAGTTAGTTTCAAATCCATACGGAACACATGATTTAGCTGCAAATCTATGCGAAGCAGAAGGCTGATCTTCGAATCCATGCGAAACAAACGAGTTAGCTTTAAATACTTGCGAATCAAATGGTTGAGCTTCAAATACTTGGGTTATACATGATTCATATTCAACTGCATGCGTAACAAACGAGTTAACTCCAAATCTATGCGAAACACATGATTTAACTTCAGATTCATTCCAAACACTTGGTTTATCCTAATATTCATGCGAAACAAATGGTTCAGCTTCAAATTCTTGTGATATACATGATTTTGCTTCAACTGCATGTGAAACGAACGTGTTAGCTTCAAATCCAAGCGAAACACATGATTTAGCTTCGAATTCATTCGAAACACATGGTTTGGCTTAATATTCATGCGAAACAAATGGTTCAGCTTCAAATAATTGTGATATACATGATTTATATTCAATAGCATGCGATACAAACGAGTTAGCTTCAACTCCATGCGAAACAAATGATTTAGCTTCAAATCAATGCGAAGTATAAGGGTTATCTTCGAATCCATGCGAAACAAATGTTTTAGATTCAAATACCTGTGATATACATGATTTATCTTCAAATGCAGGCGAAACAAACGAGTCAGCTTCAAAACCTCGCGGAACACATGATTTAACTTGCAATGAAAGTGAAGTAGAAGGCTTAGCTTCAAATGTATGTGAAACAAATGGTTCAGCTTCAAATACTTGTGATATACGTGATTTAGATTCAACTTCATGCAAAACCAACGAGTTAGCTTCAAATCCAAGCGAAACACATGATTTAGAATCAAATCAATGCGAAGTAGGAGGCTTATCTTCGAATCCATGCGAAACAAATGGTTTAGCTTCAAATACTTGTGATATACATGATATAGCTTCAAATGCAGGCGAAACAAACGAGTCAGCTTCAAATACAAGCGAAACACATGATTTAGCTTTAATTCAATGCGAAGTAGAAGGCTTATCTTCGAATCCATGCGAACAAATGGTTTAGCTTTAAATACTTGTGATATACATGATTTAGCTTCAAATGCAGGCGAAACAAACGAGTTAGCTTCAAATCGATACGAAACACATGATATAGCTTAAAATCAATGCGAAGCTGATGGCTGATCGTCGAATCCATGCGAAACAAATGGTTTAGCTTCTACTACTTGTGATATACATGATTTAGCTTCAACTGCATGCGAAACAAACGAGTCAGCTTCAAATCCAAGCGAAACACATGATTTAGAATCAAATCAATGCGATGTAGAAGGCTTAGTTTCAAATCCAGCGAAACGAATGATTTACCTTCAAATACTTGCGAATATCACTGATATAGCTTCAAATGCTGGCGAAACAAACGAGTTAGCTTTAAATCCATGCAAAAGACATGATTTACCTTCAAATCAATGCGAAGTAGAAGGCTTAGTTTGAAATCCATGCGAATCAAGTTCTTTAGCTTCAAATACTTATGATATACATGATTTAGCTTCAACTGCTTGGGAAGCAAACGAGTTAACTTCAAATCCATTCAAAACACATGATTTAGCTGCAAATCCATGCGAAACTCATGATTTAGCTTCAAATCAATGCGATGTAGAAGGCTGATCTTCGAATCCATGCCAGTCAAATGCTTTAGCTTCAAATACTTGTGATATGCGTGATTTTGCTTCAACTGCATGCAAAACCAACGAGTTATCTTCAAATCTAAGCGAAACACATGAATCAGATTCAAATCAATGCGAAGTAGAAGGCTTAGCTTCAAATCCATGCGAAACAAATGGTTTAGATTCAAATACTTGTGACATACTTGATTTAGCTTCTACAGCAAGCGAAACAAACGAGTTAGCTTCAAATCCATGCGAAACACATGATTTAGCTTCAAATCAATGCGAAGTAGAAGGCCGATCTTCGAATCCACACGAAATAGATGGTTTAGCTTCAAATACTTGTGATGTACATGATTTAGCTTCAACTGCATGCGAAACAAACGAGTTAGCTTCAAATCCATCCGAAACAAATGGTTTAGCTTCAATTATATGTGATATACATGATTTAGCTTCAAATGCATGCGAAACAAACGAGTTAGCTTCAAATCCATGCGAAACACATGATTTAGCTTCAAATGAATGCGAAGTAGAAGGCTGATATTCGAATCCATGCGAAACGAATGGTTTAGCTTCAAATACTTGCGATATACACGATTTAGCTTCAAATGCAGGCGAAACAAACGTGTTGCCTCCAAATCCAAGCGAAACATATGATTTACCTTCAAATCAATGCGAAGTAGAAGGCTGATCTCCGAATCCACACGAAACAGATTGTTTGGCTTCAAATACTTGTGTTATAGATGACTTAGCTTCAACAGCATGCGAAACAAACGTGTTATCTTCAAATACATGCGAGATACATGATTTAGCTTCAATTCAATGCGAAGTAGAAGGCTTATCTTCGAATCCATGCGAAACAAATGGTTTAGTTCAAATACTTGTGATATACATGATTTAGCTTCAAATGCATGCGAAACCAAACAGTTAGCTTCAAATACAAGCAAAACACATGATTTCGCTTCAAATGAATGCGAAGCAGAAGGCTTAGCTTCAAATCCATGCGAAACAAATGGTTTAGCTTCAATTATATGTGATATACATGATTTAGCTTCAAATGCATGCGAAACAAACGAGTTAGCTTCAAATCCATGCGAAACACATGATTTAGCTTCAAATGAATGCGAAGTAGAAGGCTGATCTTCGAATCCATGCGAAACGAATGGTTTAGCTTCAAATACTTGTGATATACACGATTTAGCTTCAAATGCAGGCGAAACAAACGTGTTGCCTTCAAATCCAAGCGAAACATATGATTTACCTTCAAATCAATGCGAAGTAGAAGGCTGATATCCGAATCCACACGAAACAGATTGTTTCGCTTCAAATACTTGTGTTATACATGACTTATCTTCAACAGCACGCGAAACAAACGTGTTAGCTTCAAATACATGCGAGATACATGATTTAGCTTCAATTCAATGCGAAGTAGAAGGCTTTTCTTCGAATCCATGCGAAACAAATGGTTTAGTTCAAATACTTGTGATATACATGATTTAGCTTCAAATGCATGCGAAACCAAACAGTTTGCTTCAAATCCATACGAAATCACATGATTTAGCTTCAAATCAATGAGAAGTAGAAGGCTTAGCTTCAAATTCATCGAAACGAATGATTTAGCTTCAAACACTTGGGAATATCACTGATATAGCTTCAAATGCAGGCGAAACAAACGAGTTAGCTTCAAATCCAAGCGAAACACATGATTTAGCTTCAAATCAATGCGAAGTAGAAGGGTTATCTTCGAATCCATGCGAAACAAATGGTTTAGCTTCAAATACTTGTCATATACATGATTTAGCTTCAACATCATGCGAAACAAACGAGTTAGCTTCAAATCCAAGCGAAACATATGATTTATCTTCAAATCAATGCGAGGTAGAAGGGTTATCTTCGAATCCATGCGAAACAAATGATTTAGCTTCAAATACTTGTGCTATACATGGTTTAGCTTCAACTGCATGCGAAACAAACGAGTTTGCTTTAAATCCATGCGAAGCACAGGATTTAACTCCAAATCAATGCGAAGTAGAAGGTATAGCTTCAAATCCATGGGAATCAAATAGTTTAGCTTCAAATACTTGTGATATACTTGATTTAGCTTCAACAGCATGCGAAACAAACGAGTTAGCTTCAAAAATCATGCGGAAAACATGATTTAGCTCCAAATCGATGCGAAGTAGAAGGCTTAACTACGAATCCATGCGAAACAAATGGTTTAGCTTCAAATACTTGTGATACACATGGCTTAGCTTCAACTGCATGCGAAACAAACGAGTTAGCTTCAAATCCATACGGAACACATGATTTAGCTGCAAATCTATGCGAAGCAGAAGGCTGATCTTCGAATCCATACGAAACAAATGGTTTAGCTTCAAATACTTGTGATATACATGATTTAACTTCAACTGCATGTGATACAAACGAGTTAGCTTAAAATCCAAGCGGAACACATGATTTAGCTTCAAGTTCATTCGTAACAGATGGTTTACCTTAATATTCGTGCGAAACAAATGGTTCAGCTTCAAATAATTGTGATATACATGATTAAGCTTCAACTGCATGTGAAACAAACGAGTTAGATTGAAATCCATACGAAACACATGATTTAGCTTCGAATCAATTGCGACGTAGAAGGCTTAGCTTCATATCCATGCGGATCAATTGCTTTAGCTTCAAATACTTTTGATATACTTGATTTATCTTCAACTGCTTGCGAAACGAACGAGTTAGCTTCGAATACAAGCGAACCACATGATTCAGCTTCAAATCAATGCGAAGTAGAAGGCTTATCTTCAAATCCATGCGAAACAAATGCTTTAGCTTCAATTACTTTTGATATACATGATTCATCTTCAACTGCGTGCGAAACAAACGAGATACCTTCAAATCCAAAGGAATCACACGATTCTGCTTCAAATAAATGCGAAGGAGAATGCTTAGCTTCAAATACATGCGAATCAGATGGATTAGCTTCAAATCCATGCGAAACACATGACTTACCCTCAAATAAATTCGAAGTAGAATGCTTAGCTTCAAATCCATGCGAATCAAACAGTTTAGCTTCAAATACTTGTGATATACTTGATTTAGATTCAACTGCATGCGAAACCAACGAGTTAGCTTCAAATCCATGCGAAACACATGATTTAGGTCCAAATCAATGCGAGGTAGAAGACTTAGCTTCAAATCCATGAGAAACAAATGAATTACCTTCAGATACTTGCGATATATGTGATATAGCTTCAACTGCATGCGAAACAAACGAGTTAGTTTCAAATCCATACGGAACACATGATTTAGCTGCAAATCTATGCGAAGCAGAAGGCTGATCTTCGAATCCATGCGAAACAAACGAGTTAGCTTTAAATACTTGCGAATCAAATGGTTGAGCTTCAAATACTTGGGTTATACATGATTCATATTCAACTGCATGCGTAACAAACGAGTTAACTCCAAATCTATGCGAAACACATGATTTAACTTCAAATTCATTCCAAACACTTGGTTTATCCTAATATTCATGCGAAACAAATGGTTCAGCTTCAAATTCTTGTGATATACATGATTTTGCTTCAACTGCATGTGAAACGAACGTGTTAGCTTCAAATCCATGCGAAACTCATGATTTAGCTCCAAATCAATGCTATGTAGAAGGTTGATCTTCGAATCCATGCGAATCAAATGGTTTAGCTTCAAATACTTGTGATATGCGTGATTTTGCTTCAACTGCATGCAAAACCAACGAGTTATCTTCAAATCTAAGCGAAACACATGATTCAGATTCAAATCATTGCGAAGTAGAAGGCTTATCTTCGAATCCATGCGAAACAAATGGTTTAGCTTCAATTATAAGTGATATACATGATTTAGCTTCAAATGCAGGTGAAACAAACGAGTTAGCTTCAAATCCATTCAAAACACATGATTTAGCTTCAAATTCATTCGGAAGACATGGTTTAGCGTACTATTCATGGGAATCAAATGGTTCAGATTCAAATACTTGTGATATACATCATATAGCTTCAAATGCAGGCGAAACAAACGAGTCAGCTTCAAATCCATGCGAAACACATGATTTAGCTTACATTCAATGCGAAGTAGAAGGCTTATCTTCGAATCCATGCGAACAAATGGTTTAGCTTTAAATACTTGTGATATACATGATTTAGCTTCAAATGCAGGCGAAACAAACGAGTTAGCTTCAAATCGATGCGAAACACATGATATAGCTAAAATCAATGCGAAGCTGATGGCTGATCGTCGAATCCATGCGAAACAAATGGTTTAGCTTCTACTACTTGTGATATACATGATTTAGCTTCAACTGCATGCGAAACAAACGAGTCAGCTTCGAATGCAAGCGAAACACATGATTTAGAATCAAATCAATGCGATGTAGAAGGCTTAGTTTCAAATCCAGCGAAACGAATGATTTACCTTCAAATACTTGCGAATATCACTGATATAGCTTCAAATGCTGGCGAAACAAACGAGTTAGCTTTAAATCCATGCAAAAGACATGATTTACCTTCAAATCAATGCGAAGTAGAAGGCTTAGTTTGAAATCCATGCGAATCAAGTTCTTTAGCTTCAAATACTTATGATATACATGATTTAGCTTCAACTGCTTGGGAAGCAAACGAGTTAACTTCAAATCCATTCAAAACACATGATTTAGCTGCAAATCCATGCGAAACTCATGATTTAGCTTCAAATCAATGCGAAGTAGAAGGCTTATCTTCGAATCCATGCCAGTCAAATGCTTTAGCTTCAAATACTTGTGATATGCGTGATTTTGCTTCAACTGCATGCAAAACCAACGAGTTATCTTCAAATCTAAGCGAAACACATGAATCAGATTCAAATCAATGCGAAGTAGAAGGCTTAGCTTCAAATCCATGCGAAAAAATGGTTTAGATTCAAATACTTGTGACATACTTGATTTAGCTTCTACAGCAAGCGAAACAAACGAGTTAGCTTCAAATCCATGCGAAACACATGATTTAGCTTCAAATCAATGCGAAGTAGAAGGCCGATCTTCGAATCCACACGAAATAGATGGTTTAGCTTCAAATACTTGTGATGTACATGATTTAGCTTCAACTGCATGCGAAACAAACGAGTTAGCTTCAAATCCATCCGAAACAAATGGTTTAGCTTCAATTATATGTGATATACATGATTTAGCTTCAAATGCATGCGAAACAAACGAGTTAGCTTCAAATCCATGCGAAACACATGATTTAGCTTCGAATCAATTGCGACGTAGAAGGCTTAGCTTCATATCCATGCGGATCAATTGCTTTAGCTTCAAATACTTTTGATATACTTGATTTATCTTCAACTGCTTGCGAAACGAACGAGTTAGCTTCGAATACAAGCGAACCACATGATTCAGCTTCAAATCCATGAGAAACAAATGAATTACCTTCAGATACTTGCGATATATGTGATATAGCTTCAACTGCATGCGAAACAAACGAGTTAGCTTCAAATCCATACGGAACACATGATTTAGCTGCAAATCTATGCGAAGCAGAAGGCTGATCTTCGAATCCATGCGAAACAAACGAGTTAGCTTTAAATCCTTGCGAATCAAATGGTTGAGCTTCAAATACTTGGGTTATACATGATTCATATTCAACTGCATGCGTAACAAACGAGTTAACTCCAAATCTATGCGAAACACATGATTTAACTTCAAATTCATTCCAAACACATGGTTTATCCTAATATTCATGCGAAACAAATGGTTCAGCTTCAAATTCTTGTGATATACATGATTTTGCTTCAACTGCATGTGAAACGAACGTGTTAGCTTCAAATCCAAGCGAAACGCATGATTTAGCTACGAATTCATTCGAAACACATGGTTTGGCTTAATATTCATGCGAAACAAATGGTTCAGCTTCAAATAATTGTGATATACATGATTTATATTCAATAGCATGCGATACAAACGAGTTAGCTTCAACTCCATGCGCAACAAATGATTTAGCTTCAAATCAATGCGAAGTATAAGGGTTATCTTCGAATCCATGCGAAACAAATGTTTTAGATTCAAATACCTGTGATATACATGATTTATCTTCAAATGCAGGCGAAACAAACGAGTCAGCTTCAAAACCACGCGGAACACATGATTTAACTTGCAATGAAAGTGAAGTAGAAGGCTTAGCTTCAAATGTATGTGAAACAAATGGTTCAGCTTCAAATACTTGTGATATACGTGATTTAGATTCAACTTCATGCAAAACCAACGAGTTAGCTTCAAATCCAAGCGAAACACATGATTTAGAATCAAATCAATGCGAAGTAGGAGGCTTATCTTCGAATCCATGCGAAACAAATGGTTTAGCTTTAAATACTTGTGATATACATGATTTAGCTTCAAATGCAGGCGAAACAAAGGAGTTAGCTTCAAATCGATACGAAACACATGATATAGCTCAAAATCAATGCGAAGCTGATGGCTGATCGTCGAATCCATGCGAAACAAATGGTTTAGCTTCTACTACTTGTGATATACATGATTTAGCTTCAACTGCATGCGAAACAAACGAGTCAGCTTCAAATCCAAGCGAAACACATGATTTAGAATCAAATCAATGCGATGTAGAAGGCTTAGTTTCAAATCCAGCGAAACGAATGATTTACCTTCAAATACTTGCGAATATCACTGATATAGCTTCAAATGCTGGCGAAACAAACGAGTTAGCTTTAAATCCATGCAAAAGACATGATTTACCTTCAATCAATGCGAAGTAGAAGGCTTGGTTTGAAATCCATGCGAATCAAGTTCTTTAGCTTCAAATACTTATGATATACATGATTTAGCTTCACTGCTTGGGAAGCAAACGAGTTAACTTCAAATCCATTCAAAACACATGATTTAGCTTCAAATCCATGCGAAACTCATGATTTAGCTTCAAATCAATGCTATGTAGAAGTTGATCTTCGAATCCATGCGAATCAAATGGTTTAGCTTCAAATACTTGTGATATGCGTGATTTTGCTTCAACTGCATGCAAAACCAACGAGTTATCTTCAAATCTAAGCGAAACACATGATTCAGATTCAAATCAATGCGAAGTAGAAGGCTTATCTTCGAATCCATGCGAAACAAATGTTTAGCTTCAATTATAAGTGATATACATGATTTAGCTTCAAATGCAGGTGAAACAAACGAGTTAGCTTCAAATCCATTCAAAACACATGATTAGCTTCAAATTCATTCGGAAGACATGGTTTAGCGTACTATTCATGGGAATCAAAATGGTTCAGATCAAATACTTGTGATATACATCATATAGCTTCAAATGCAGGCGAAACAAACGAGTCAGCTTCAATCCATGCGAAACACATGATTTAGCTTACATTCAATGCGAAGTAGAAGGCTTATCTTCGAATCCATGCGAACAAATGGTTTAGCTTTAAATACTTGTGATATACATGATTTAGCTTCAAAATGCAGGCGAACAAACGAGTTAGCTTCAAATCGATGCGAAACACATGATATAGCTTAAAATCAATGCGAAGCTGATGGCTGATCGTCGAATCCATGCGAAACAAATGGTTTAGCTTCTACTACTTGTGATATACATGATTTAGCTTCAACTGGCATGCGAAACAAACGAGTCAGCTTCGAAAGCAAGCGAAACACATGATTTAGAATCAAATCAATGCGATGTAGAAGGCTTAGTTTCAATCAGCGAAACGAATGATTTACCTTCAAATACTTGCGAATATCACTGATATAGCTTCCAAATGCTGGCGAAACAAACGAGTTAGCTTAAATCCATGCAAAAGACATGATTTACCTTCAAATCAATGCGAAGTAGAAGGCTTAGTTTGAAATCCATGCGAATCAAGTTCTTTAGCTTCAAATACTTATGATATACATGATTTAGCTTCAACTGCTTGGAAGCAAACGAGTTAACTTCAAATCAATTCAAAACACATGATTTAGCTGCAAATCCATGCGAAACTCATGATTTAGCTTCAAATCAATGCGATGTAGAAGGCTGATCTTCGAATCCATGCCTCCATGCCAGTCAAATGCTTTAGCTTCAAATACTTGTGATATGCGTGATTTTGCTTCAAGTGCATGCAAAACCAACGAGTTATCTTCAAATCTAAGCGAAACACATGAATCAGATTCAAATCAATGCGAAGTAGAAGGCTTAGCTTCAAATCCATGCGAAACAAATGGTTTAGATTCAAATACTTGTGACATACTTGATTTAGCTTCTACTGCAAGCGAAACAAACGAGTTAGCTTCAAATCCATGCGAAACACATGATTTAGAATCAAATCAATGCGAAGTAGGAGGCTTATCTTCGAATCCATGCGAAACAAATGGTTTAGCTTCAAATACTTGTGATATACATGATATAGCTTCAAATGCAGGCGAAACAAACGAGTCAGCTTCAAATACAAACGAAACACATGATTTAGCTTCAAATCAATGCGAAGTAGAAGGCTAATCTTCGAATCCATGCCAGTCAATTGCTTTAGCTTCAAATACTTTTGATATACTTGATTTATCTTCAACTGCTTGCGAAACGAACGAGTTAGCTTCGAATACAAGCGAACCACATGATTCAGCTTCAAATCCATGAGAAACAAATGAATTACCTTCAGATACTTGCGATATATGTGATATAGCTTCAACTGCATGCGAAACAAACGAGTTAGCTTCAAATCCATCCGAAACAAATGGTTTAGCTTCAATTATATGTGATATACATGATTTAGCTTCAAATGCATGCGAAACAAACGAGTTAGCTGCAAATCCATGCGAAACTCATGATTTAGCTTCAAATCAATGCGATGTAGAAGGCTGATCTTCGAATCCATGCCAGTCAATTGCTTTAGCTTCAATACTTTTGATATACTTGATTTATCTTCAACTGCTTGCGAAAC